>NC_053399.1:101730033-101952533 GCF_905171765.1 Bufo bufo
TCTGGGGATGTACGGGGTCGGATATATATGGGGTCGGTTATATACGGGGTCTGGGGATGTACGGAGTCGGTTAGATATAGGATCTGGAGGTGTACGGGGTTAGTTATACATAGGATCTGGGGGTGTACGGGGTCGGTTATATACGGGGTCGGTTATATACGGGGTCTGGAGATGTACGGGGTCGGTTATATATGGGGTCTGGGGATTTACGGTGTCTGGTTATATACGGGGTCTGGAGATGTACGGGGTCTGGAGATGTACGGGGTCCGGTTATATACGGGGTCTGGAGATGTACGGGGTCGGTTATATTCAGGGTAGGTTATATTCGGGGTCGGTTATATTCGGGGTCTGGGGATGTACGGGGTCGGTTATATACGGGGTCTGGGGATGTACGGGTTCGGTTATATATGGGGTCTGGAGCTGTACGGGTTCGGTTATATACGGGGTCTGGAGATGTACGGGGTCGGTTATATTCGGGGTCTGGAGATGTACGGGGTTCGGTTATATATGGGGTCTGGAGCTGTACGGGGTCCGGTTATATATGGGGTCTGGAGCTGTACGGGGTCGGTTATATACGGGGTCTGGAGATGTACGGGGTCGGTTATATATGGGGTCTGGAGATGTACGGGGTCGGTTATATACGGGGTCGGTTATGTACGGGGTCGGTTATATTCGGGGTCGGTTATATACGGGGTCTGGAGATGTACGGAGTAGGTTATATATGGGGTCTGGAGATGTACGGGTTCGGTTATATACGGGGTCTGGAGATGTACGGGGTCGGTTATATTCGGGGTCTGGAGATGTACGGGGTTCGGTTATATATGGGGTCTGGAGCTGTACGGGGTCCGGTTATATACGGGGTCTGGAGATGTACGGGGTCCGGTTATATATGGGGTCTGGAGCTGTACGGGGTCGGTTATATACGGGGTCTGGAGATGTACGGGGTCGGTTATATACGGGGTCTGGAGATGTACGGGGTCGGTTATATATGGGGTCTGGAGCTGTACGGGGTCGGTTATATACGGGGTCTGGAGATGTACGGGGTTCGGTTATATACGGGGTCTGGAGATGTACGGGGTCGGTTATATACGGGGTCTGGAGATGTACGGGGTCGGTTATATATGGGGTCTGGAGATGTACGAGGTCGGTTATATACGGGGTCTGGGGATGTACGGGGTCGGTTATATACGGGGTCGGTTATGTACGGGGTCGGTTATATTCGGGGTCGGTTATATACGGGGTCTGGAGATGTACGGGGTCGGTTATATACGGGGTCTGGAGCTGTACGGGTTCGGTTATATATGGGGTCTGGAGCTGTACGGGGTCGGTTATATTCGGGGTCTGGAGATGTACGGGGTTCGGTTATATATGGGGTCTGGAGCTGTACGGGGTCCGGTTATGTACGGGGTCTGGAGCTGTACGGGGTCGGTTATATACGGGGTCTGGAGCTGTACGGGGTCGGTTATATACGGGGTCTGGAGATGTACGGGGTCGGTTATATATGGGGTCTGGAGATGTACGGGGTCTGGAGATGTACGGGGTCGGTTATATACGGGGTCTGGAGCTGTACGGGGTCGGTAATATACGGGGTCTGGAGCTGTACGGGGTCGGTTATATACGGGGTCTGGAGATGTACGGGGTCGGTTATATACGTGGTCTGGAGATGTACGGGGTCGGTTATATATGGGGTCTGGAGATGTACGGGGTCCGGTTATATCGGGGGTCTGAGGCGGAACGGGGTCGGTTATATACGGGGTCTGGAGCTGTACGGGGTCCGGTTATATATGGGGTCTGGAGCTGTACGGGGTCCGGTTATATACGGGGTCTGGAGATGTACGGGGTCGGTTATATATGGGGTCTGGAGCTGTACGGGGTCGGTTATATACGGGGTCTGGAGATGTACGGGGTCCGGTTATATATGGGGTCTGGAGCTGTACGGGTCCGGTTATATATGGGGTCTGGAGCTGTACGGGGTCCGGTTATATACGGGGTCTGGAGATGTACGGGGTCGGTTATATATGGGGTCTGGAGCTGTACGGGGTCGGTTATATACGGGGTCTGGAGATGTACGGGGTCCGGTTATATATGGGGTCTGGAGCTGTACGGGTCCGGTTATATATGGGGTCTGGAGCTGTACGGGTCCGGTTATATATGGGGTCTGGAGCTGTACGGGGTCGGTTATATACGGGGTCTGGAGATGTACGGGGTCCGGTTATATATGGGGTCTGGAGCTGTACGGGGTCGGTTATATTCGGGGTCTGGAGATGTACGGGGTCGGTTATATACGGGGTCTGGAGATGTACGGGGTCGGTTATATACGGGGTCTGGAGATGTACGGGGTCGGTTATATACGGGGTCGGTTATATACGGGGTCTGGGGATGTACGAGGTCGGTTATATACGGGGTCTGGAGCTGTACGGGTCCGGTTATATACGGGGTCTGGAGCTGTACGGGGTCGGTTATATAAGGGGTCTGGAGCTGTACGGGGTCGGTTATATACGGGGTCTGGAGATGTACGGGGTCGGTTATATATGGGGTCTGGAGATGTACGGGGTCCGGTTATATACGGGGTCGGTTATACACGGGGTCGGTTATATTCGGGGTCTGGGGATGTACGGGGTCGGTTATACACGGGGTCGGTTATATATGGGGTCTGGAGATGTACGGGGTCCGGTTATATACGGGGTCGGTTATACACGGGGTCGGTTATATTCGGGGTCTGGAGATGTACGGGGTCGGTTATATATGGGGTCTGGAGATGTACGGGGTCCGGTTATACACGGGGTCGGTTATACACGGGGTCGGTTATATTCGGGGTCTGGGGATGTACGGGGTCCGGTTATATACGGGGTCGGTTATATTCGGGGTCTGGGGATGTACGGGGTCGGTTATATTCGGGGTCTGGGGATGTACGGGGTCGGTTATATTCGGGGTCTGGGGATGTACGGGGTCGGCTATATTCGGGGTCTGGGGATGTACGGGGTCGGTTATATTCGGGGTCTGGGGATGTACGGGGTCGGTTATACACGGGGTCCGGTTATACACGGGGTCGGTTATACACGGGGTCCGGTTATACATGGGGTCGGTTATATTTGGGGTCTGGGGATGTACGGGGTCGGTTATATACGGGGTCGGTTATATTACGGGGTCTGGAGCTGTACGGGGTCGGTTATATACGGGGTCTGGGGATGTACGGGGTCGGTTATATTCGGGGTCTGGGGATGTACGGGGTCGGTTATATTCGGGGTCTGGAGCTGTTCGGGGTCGGTTATATTCGGGGTCTGGAGATGTACGGGGTCGGTTATATTCGGGGTCTGGGGATGTACGGGGTCGGTTATATACGGGGTCGGTTATATTACGGGGTCTGGAGCTGTACGGGGTCGGTTATATACGGGGTCTGGGGATGTACGGGGTCGGTTATATACGGGGTCGGTTATACACGGGGTCGGTTATTTTCGGGGTCTGGGGATGTACGGGGTCCGGTTATACACGGGGTCGGTTATATTCGGGGTCTGGGGATGTACGGGGTCGGTTATATACGGGGTCGGTTATATTCGGGGTCTGGGGATGTACGGGGTCGGTTATATTCGGGGTCTGGGGATGTACGGGGTCGGTTATACACGGGGTCCGGTTATACACGGGGTCTGGGGATGTACGGGGTCGGTTATACACGGGGTCGGTTATATACGGGGTCTGGGGATGTACGGGGTCAGTTATATACGGGGTCGGTTATATTCGGGGTCTGGGGATGTACGGGGTCGGTTATATTCGGGGTCTGGGGATGTACGGGGTCGGTTATACACGGGGTCCGGTTATACACGGGGTCTGGGGATGTACGGGGTCGGTTATACACGGGGTCGGTTATATACGGGGTCTGGGGATGTACGGGGTCAGTTATATACGGGGTCTGGAGCTGTACGGGGTCGGTTATATACGGGGTCTGGGGATGTACGGGGTCGGTTATATTCGGGGTCTGGGGATGTACGGGGTCGGTTATATTCGGGGTCTGGGGATGTACGGGGTCGGTTATATACGGGGTCGGTTATACACGGGGTCCGGTTATACACGGGGTCGGTTATACACGGGGTCGGTTATATTCGGGGTCTGGGGATGTACGGGGTCGGTTATATTCGGGGTCTGGGGATGTACGGGGTCGGTTATATTCGGGGTCTGGGGATGTACGGGGTCGGTTATATTCGGGGTCTGGGGATGTACGGGGTCGGTTATATTCGGGGTCTGGGGATGTACGGGGTCGGTTATATTCGGGGCCTGGGGATGTACGGGGTCGGTTATATTCGGGGTCTGGAGCTGTACGGGGTCGGTTATATACGGGGTCTGGAGCTGTACGGGGTCGGTTATATATGGGGTCTGGAGATGTACGGGGTCGGTTATATACGGGGTCGGTGATGTACGGGGTCGGTTATATTCGGGGTCGGTTATATACGGGGTCGGTTATATTCGGGGTCGGTAATATATACGGGGTCGGTTATATTCGGGGTCTGGGGATGTACGAGGTCGGTTATATTCGGGGTCTGGGGATGTACGGGGTCGGTTATATTCGGGGTCTGGGGATGTACGGGGTCGGTTATATTCGGGGTCTGGGGATGTACGGGGTCGGTTATATTCGGGGCCTGGGGATGTACGGGGTCGGTTATATTCGGGGTCTGGAGCTGTACGGGGTCGGTTATATACGGGGTCTGGAGCTGTACGGGGTCGGTTATATATGGGGTCTGGAGATGTACGGGGTCGGTTATATACGGGGTCGGTGATGTACGGGGTCGGTTATATTCGGGGTCGGTTATATACGGGGTCGGTTATATTCGGGGTCGGTAATATATACGGGGTCGGTTATATTCGGGGTCTGGGGATGTACGAGGTCGGTTATACACGGGGTCGGTTATATTCGGGGTCTGGGGATGTACGGGTTCGGTTATATATGGGGTCTGGAGATGTACGGGGTCGGTTATATACGGGGTCTGGAGCTGTACGGGGTCGGTTATATACGGGGTCTGGAGATGTACGGGGTCGGTTATATATGGGGTCTGGAGATGTCCGGGGTCCGGTTATATACGGGGTCGGTTATACACGGGGTCGGTTATATTCGGGGTCTGGGGATGTACGGGGTCGGTTATACACGGGGTCGGTTATATTCGGGGTCTGGGGATGTACGGGGTCGGTTATATTCGGGGTCTGGAGCTGTACGGGGTCGGTTATATTCGGGGTCTGGAGATGTTCGGGGTCTGGGGATGTACGGGGTCGGTTATATTCGGGGTCTGGGGATGTACGGGGTCGGTTATATTCGGGGTCTGGGGATGTACGGGGTCGGTTATATTCGGGGTCTGGGGATGTACGGGGTCGGTTATATTCGGGGTCTGGGGATGTACGGGGTCGGTTATATTCGGGGTCTGGGGATGTACGGGGTCGGTTATATACGGGGTCTGGAGCTGTACGGGGTCGGTTATATACGGGGTCTGGAGATGTACGGGGTCGGTTATATACGGGGTCGGTGATGTACGGGGTCGGTTATATTCGGGGTCGGTTATATACGGGGTCGGTTATATTCGGGGTCGGTAATATATACGGGGTCGGTTATATTCGGGGTCTGGGGATGTACGAGGTCGGTTATACACGGGGTCGGTTATATTCGGGGTCTGGGGATGTACGGGTTCGGTTATATACGGGGTCTGGAGCTGTACGGGTCCGGTTATATACGGGGTCTGGAGCTGTACGGGGTCGGTTATATACGGGGTCTGGAGATGTACGGGGTCGGTTATATATGGGGTCTGGAGATGTACGGGGTCCGGTTATATACGGGGTCCGGTTATATACGGGGTCGGTTATACACGGGGTCGGTTATATTCGGGGTCTGGGGATGTACGGGGTCGGTTATACACGGGGTCGGTTATATTCGGGGTCTGGGGATGTACGGGGTCGGTTATATTCGGGGTCTGGGGATGTACGGGTTCGGTTATATACGGGGTCTGGAGCTGTACGGGTCCGGTTATATACGGGGTCTGGAGCTGTACGGGGTCGGTTATATACGGGGTCTAGAGATGTACGGGGTCGGTTATATATGGGGTCTGGAGATGTACGGGGTCCGGTTATATACGGGGTCGGTTATACACGGGGTCGGTTATATTCGGGGTCTGGGGATGTACGGGGTCGGTTATACACGGGGTCGGTTATATTCGGGGTCTGGGGATGTACGGGGTCGGTTATATTCGGGGTCTGGAGCTGTACGGGGTCGGTTATATTCGGGGTCTGGAGATGTACGGGGTCGGTTATATTCGGGGTCTGGGGATGTACGGGGTCGGTTATATACGGGGTCGGTTATATTACGGGGTCTGGAGCTGTACGGGGTCTGGGGATGTACGGGGTCGGTTATATACGGGGTCGGTTATATTACGGGGTCTGGAGATGTACGGGGTCGGATATATATGGGGTCTGGAGATGTACGGGGTCGGTTATATTCGGGGTCTGGGGATGTACGGGGTCGGTTATATTCGGGGTCTGGGGATGTACGGGGTCGGTTATATACGGGGTCGGTTATACACGGGGTCCGGTTATTTTCGGGGTCTGGGGATGTACGTGGTCCGGTTATACACGGGGTCGGTTATATTCGGGGTCTGGGGATGTACGGGGTCGGTTATACACGGGGTCTGGAGATGTACGGGGTCGGTTATATACGGGGTCGGTTATATTCGGGGTCGGTTATATACGGGGTCGGTTATATTCGGGGTCTGGGGATGTACGGGGTCGGTTATATACGGGGTCGGTTATATTCAGGGTCTGGGGATGTACGGGGTCGGTTATATTCGGGGTCTGGGGATGTACGGGGTCGGTTATATTCGGGGTCTGGGGATGTACGGGGTCGGTTATATTCGGGGTCCGGTTATACACGGGGTCGGTTATATTTGGGGTCTGGGGATGTACGGGGTCGGTTATACACGGGGTCGGTTATATACGGGGTCTGGGGATGTACGGGGTCGGTTATATACGGGGTCGGTTATATACGGGGTCTGGAGCTGTACGGGGTCGGTTATATACGGGGTCTGGGGATGTACGGGGTCGGTTATATTCGGGGTCTGGGGATGTACGGGGTCGGTTATATTCGGGGTCTGGGGATGTACGGGGTCGGTTATATACGGGGTCTATTATACACGGGGTCCGGTTATACACGGGGTCGGTTATATTCGGGGTCTGGGGATGTACGGGGTCGGTTATATTCGGGGTCTGGGGATGTACGGGGTCGGTTATATACGGGGTCCGGTTATACACGGGGTCCGGTTATACACGGGGTCGGTTATACACGGGGTCCGGTTATACACGGGGTCGGTTATACACGGGGTCGGTTATATTCGGGGTCTGGGGATGTACGGGGTCCGGTTATACACGGGGTCGGTTATAGTCGGGGTCTGGGGATGTACGGGGTCGGTTATATACGGGGTCGGTTATATTCGGGGTCTGGGGATGTACGGGGTCGGTTATATTCGGGGTCTGGGGATGTACGGGGTCGGTTATATTCGGGGTCTGGGGATGTACGGGGTCGGTTATATACGGGGTCGGTTATATTCGGGGTCTGGAGATGTACGGGGTCGGTTATATTCGGGGTCTGGGGATGTACGGGGTCGGTTATATTCGGGGTCTGGGGATGTACGGGGTCGGTTATATACGGGGTCGGTTATATTCGGGGTCTGGGGATGTACGGGGTCGGTTATATATGGGGTCTGGAGATGTACGGGGTCGGTTATATTCGGGGTCTGGGGATGTACGGGGTCGGTTATATTCGGGGTCTGGGGATGTACGGGGTCGGTTATATTCGGGGTCTGGGGATGTACGGGGTCGGTTATATTCGGGGTCTGGGGATGTACGGGGTCCGGTTATACACGGGGTCCGGTTATACACGGGGTCGGTTATACACGGGGTCGGTTATATTCGGGGTCTGGAGCTGTACGGGGTCGGTTATATACGGGGTCTGGAGATGTACGGGGTCTGTTATATAAGGGGTCTGGAGATGTACGGGGTCGGTTATATACGGGGTCGGTTATATTCGGGGTCTGGGGATGTACGGGGTCGGTTATGTACCGGCTCCCGGGATGTACGGGGTCGGTTATATTCGGGGTCTGGGGATGTACGGGGTCGGTTATGTACCGGCTCCCGGGATGTACGGGGTCGGTTATATTCGGGGTCTGGGGTTGTACGGGGTCGGTTATATTCGGGGTCTGGGGATGTACGGGGTCCGGTTATACACGGGGTCGGTTATATTCGGGGTCCGGTTATATTCGGGGTCGGGGGATGTACGGGGTCCGGTTATACACGGGGTCCGGTGTTGTCCCGTTATGTACCGGCTCCCGGGATGTACGGGGTCGGTTATATACGGGGTCGGTTATATTCGGGGTCTGGGGATGTACAGGGTCCGGTTATACACGGGGTCGGTTATATTCGGGGTCGGTTATATTCGGGGTCTGGGGATGTACGGGGTCGGTTATATTCGGGGTCTGGGGATGTACGGGGTCGGTTATATTCGGGGTCTGGGGATGTACAGGGTCCGGTTATACACGGGGTCCGGTTATACACGGGGTCGGTTATATTCGGGGTCGGTTATATTCGGGGTCTGGGGATGTACGGGGTCGGTTATATTCGGGGTCTGGGGATGTACGGGGTCGGTTATATTCGGGGTCTGGGGATGTACAGGGTCCGGTTATACACGGGGTCCGGTGTTGTCCCGTTATGTACCGGCTCCCGGGATGTGCGGTCTCTGGCGCCGTGCCTGCAGTTCCGCTCCTGCCCACCAGGTGTCGCTGTCCCGTCCCGCCCTCTCTGGCTCTCACCTGTAAGAGGAGCCGCCCAGGTGACCGGGAGCCGAGAGCCCGCAGCAGCGGAGAAAGAGGAGGGGCCCCGGGCGGAGACGGATCAGAGACCCCGGAGGAGACTCGTCCGCACACCACAATGGTGAGTGTTATACCCTGACTGCCGCATGCTGTGTTATACAGAGATATAACGGGTATGCTGGGAGTTGTAGTGCTCCTGGGTGTCATGCACTGGTATTTCCGGTCCGTGCTGGGAGTTGTAGTGCTATACAGAGATATAACGGGTATGCTGGGAGTTGTAGTGCTCCTGGGTGTCCTGCACTGGTATTTCAGGTCCGTGCTGGGAGTTGTAGTGCTCCTGTGTGTTATACATTGATATAACGGGTATGCTGGGAGTTGTAGTGCTCCTGGGTGTCATGCACTGGTATTTCAGGTCCGTGCTGGGAGTTGTAGTGCTCCTGTGTGTTATACAGAGATATAACGGGTATGCTGGGAGTTGTAGTGCTCCTGGGTGTCATGCACTGGTATTTCAGGTCCGTGCTGGGAGTTGTAGTGCTCCTGTGTGTCATGCACTGGTATTTCAGGTCCGTGCTGGGAGTTGTAGTGCTCCTGTTTCCTTCATGTTTGGCTGAGCTCCGGGTGGACGGACCAGGTGGGTGACATTCCTGCTCCCGGTCACTGACTCTTCTCGTCTTTACCTTCCTGAGGTGGAGATCAACTGGGACCAGCAGGTAATGGCCGCTGTACCCAATCCCCTCATGCGCGATACTGCCGCTGTATCCAATCCTGTCATGTGTGATACTGCCGCTGTATCCAATCCTGTCATGTGTGATACTGCCGCTGTATCCAATCCTGTCATGCGCGATACTGCCGCTGTATCCAATCCTGTCATGTGTGATACTGCCGCTGTATCCAATCCTGTCATGCGCGATACTGCCGCTGTATCCAATCCTGTCATGTGTGATACTGCCGCTGTATCCAATCCTGTCATGTGTGATACTGCCGCTGTATCCAATTCTGTCATGTGTGATACTGCCGCTGTATCCAATCCTGTCATGTGTGATACTGCCGCTGTATCCAATCCTGTCATGCGCGATACTGCCGCTGTATCCAATCCTGTCATGCGCGATACTGCCGCTGTATCCAATCCTGTCATGCGCGATACTGCCGCTGTATCCAATCCTGTCATGCGCGATACTGCCGCTGTATCCAATCCTGTCATGTGCGATACTGCCGCTGTATCCAATCCTGTCATGTGTGATACTGCCGCTGTATCCAATCCTGTCATGTGTGATACTGCCGCTGTATCCAATCCTGTCATGTGTGATACTGCCGCTGTATCCAATCCTGTCATGTGTGATACTGCCGCTGTATCCAATCCTGTCATGTGTGATACTGCCGCTGTATCCAATCCTGTCATGCGTGATACTGCCGCTGTATCCAATCCCGTCATGTGATACTGCCGCTGTATCAAATCCCGTCATGCGCGATACTGCCGCTGTATCCAATCCCGTCATGCGTGATACTGCCGCTGTATCCAATCCCGTCATGTGATACTGCCGCTGTATCCAATCCCGTCATGTGATACTGCCGCTGTATCCAATCCCGTCATGTGATACTGCCGCTGTATCCCATCCCGTCATGTGATACTGCCGCTGTATCCAATCCCGTCATGCGCGATACTGCCGCTGTATCCAATCCCGTCATGCGTGATACTGCCGCTGTATCCAATCCCGTCATGCGTGATACTGCCGCTGTATCCAATCCCGTCATGTGATACTGCCGCTGTATCCAATCCCCTCATGCGCGATACTGCCGCTGTATCCAATCCCCTCATGCGCGATACCGCCCCTGTATCCAATCCCCTCATGCGCGATACCGCCCCTGTATCCAATCCCCTCATGCGCGATACCGCCCCTGTATCCAATCCCCTCATGCGCGATACCGCCCCTGTATCCAATCCCGTCATGTGCGATACCGCCCCTGTATCCAATCCCCTCATGCGCGATACCGCCCCTGTATCCAATCCCGTCATGCGCGATACCGCCCCTGTATCCAATCCCCTCATGTGCGATACCGCCCCTGTATCCAATCCCCTCATGTGCGATACCTCCCCTGTATCCAATCCCCTCATGTGCGATACCGCCCCTGTATCCAATCCCCTCATGTGCGATACCGCCCCTGTATCCAATCCCCTCATGTGCGATACCGCCCCTGTATCCAATCCCGTCATGCAGCGTAGGACATGGCACTACTTTCCCCATTGTGGTCCTGAGGGTTAGCAGTATAATGGGGGGTCCCTCCTCCAGGACCTCCATTACCCTCTGAGGGGTCACATGATGCTGGTGGAGGATCGGCGCCTGCTCTGGGGCTGTGAGACGCCCGGTCAAAGTGCAGCTAGCCCCGCCCCTCACCCTGAGGCCCCTCCCACACTCAGGCACATTCCTACCCAGCCTGCTGTGCTCAGACCTGCAGTGTGCGGGGAGGGCGAGACTGGGGCTGCATTCCTCAGGAGAGAGCCGTGTACATCACACGTGTCCCTGTATATCGCCTGTGGCTGTGTACATCACACGTGTCCCTGTATATCGCCCGTGGCTGTATACCACAGATCCCTGTATATCGCCCGTGTCTGTATACCACAGATCCCTGTATATCGCCTGTGTCTGTATACATCACACGTGTCCCTGTATATCGCCCGTGGCTGTGTACATCACACGTGTCCCTGTATATCGCCTGTGTCTGTGTACATCACACGTGTCCCTGTATATCGCCTGTGTCTGTATACATCACACGTGTCCCTGTATATCGCCCGTGGCTGTGTACATCACACGTGTCCTTGTATATCGCCCGTGTCTGTATACCACGTGTCCCTGTATCTCGCCTGTGTCTGTATACCACGTGTCCCTGTATCTCGCCTGTGTCTGTATACCACGTGTCCCTGTATATCGCCCGTGTCTGTATACCACGTGTCCCTGTATATCGCCCGTGTCTGTATACCACAGGTCCCTGTATATCGCCCGTGTCTGTATACCACGTGTCCCTGTATCTCGCCTGTGTCTGTATACCACGTGTCCCTTGTATATCGTCCGTGTCTGTATACCACGTGTCCCTGTATATCGCCTGTGTCTGTATACCACGTGTCCCTGTATATCGCCCGTGTCTGTATACCACAGGTCCCTGTATATCTGATGTGTCTGTATACCACGGGTCCCTGTATATCGCTCGTGTCATGTTTGGTCGGGTGGGATGTCGGGGGGGGGGGGGGGGGCTTCCTATTGTTGACATAAATTTCGGTGTATGGACTTTGACGTATATCCGTCCTAGTCATGTGACTAGCAAGCATTCACTGCGTGTCTCCCCCTACAGGGCAGCAAGGAGAGGTACCACTGGCAGACCCAGAATGTTCGGCAGAGCGGTGTGGACGACATGGTTCTTCTATCCAAGATCACGGAGGAGGCCATTGTCGACAACCTGAAGAAACGCTACATGGACGACTTTATATTCGTATCCTTTTATACTGTGGGCTGGGGGAGGGGGCGCGAGATCACCATGTGACGATTGTGACTGTACACGAGATGGGGGGTGACATCACCGGAGGACAGCTCTGACCATACACAGAAGAAGGGGTGACATCACCGGAGGACAGCTCTGACCATACACATAGGAGGGGGTGACATCACCGGAGGACAGCTCTGACCATACACATAGGAGGGGGTGACATCACCGGAGGACAGCTCTGACCATACACATAGGAGGGGTGACATCACCGGAGGACAGCTCTGACCATACACATAGGAGGGGGTGACATCACCGGAGGACAGCTCTGACCATACACAGAAGAAGGGGTGACATCACCGGAGGACAGCTCTGACCATACACATAGGAGGGGGTGACATCACCGGAGGACAGCTCTGACCATACACATAGGAGGGGGTGACATCACCGGAGGACAGCTCTGACCATACACAGAAGAAGGGGTGACATCACCGGAGGACAGCTCTGACCATACACATAGGAGGGGGTGACATCACCGGAGGACAGCACTGACCATACACAGAAGAAGGGGTGACCTCACTGGAGGACAGCTCTGACCATACACATAGGAGGGGGTGACATCACCGGAGGACAGCTCTGACCATACACAGAAGAAGGGGTGACATCACCGGAGGACAGCTCTGACCATACACATAGGAGGGGGTGACATCACAGCTCTGACCATACACCTAGGAGGGGGTGACATCACTGGAGGACAGCTCTGACCATACACATAGGATGGGGTGACATCACCGGAGGACAGCTCTGACCATACACATAGGAGGGGGTGACATCACTGGAGGACAGCTCTGACCATACACATAGGATGGGGTGACATCCCCGGAGGACAGTTCTGACCATACACATAGGAGGGGGTGACATCACCGGAGGACAGCTCTGACCATACACATAGGAGGGGGTGACATCACCGGAGGACAGCACTGACCATACACAGAAGAAGGGGTGACCTCACTGGAGGACAGCTCTGACCATACACATAGGAGGGGGTGACATCACAGCTCTGACCATACACCTAGGAGGGGGTGACATCACTGGAGGACAGCTCTGACCATACACATAGGATGGGGTGACATCCCCGGAGGACAGCTCTGACCATACACATAGGAGGGGGTGACATCACCGGAGGACAGCTCTGACCATACACAGAGGAGGGGGTGACATCACTGGAGGACAGCTCTGACCATACACAGAGGAGGGGGTGACATCACCGGAGGACAGCTCTGACCATACACATAGGAGGGGGTGACATCACTGGAGGACAGCTCTGACCATACACATAGGATGGGGTGACATCACCGGAGGACAGCTCTGACCATACACATAGGAGGGGGTGACATCACCGGAGGACAGCTCTGACCATACACATAGGATGGGGTGACATCCCCGGAGGACAGTTCTGACCATACACATAGGAGGGGGGTGACATCACCGGAGGACAGCTCTGACCATACACATAGGAGGGGGTGACATCACCGGAGGACAGCTCTGACCATACACATAGGAGGGGGTGACATCACTGGAGGACAGCTCTGACCATACACATAGGATGGGGTGACATCACCGGAGGACAGCTCTGACCATACACATAGGAGAGGGTGACATCCCCGGAGGACAGCTCTGACCATACACATAGGAGGGGGTGACATCACCGGAGGACAGCTCTGACCATACACAGAAGAAGGGGTGACATCACTGGAGGACAGCTCTGACCATACACATAGGAGGGGGTGACATCACTGGAGGACAGCTCTGACCATACACATAGGAGGTGGTGACATCACCGTAGGACAGCTCTGACCATACACATAGGAGGGGGTGACATCACCGGAGGACAGCTCTGACCATACACAGAAGAAGGGGTGACATCACTGGAGGACAGCTCTGACCATACACAGAAGAAGGGGTGACATCACCGGAGGACAGCTCTGACCATACACAGAAGAAGGGGTGACATCACCGGAGGACAGCTCTGACCATACACATAGGAGGGGGTGACATCACCGGAGGACAGCTCTGACCATACACATAGGAGGGGGTGACATCACCGGAGGACAGCTCTGACCATACACATAGGATGGGGTGACATCACTGGAGGACAGCTCTGACCATACACATAGGAGGGGGTGACATCACAGCTCTGACCATACACATAGGAGGGGGTGACATCACTGGAGGACAGCTCTGACCATACACATAGGATGGGGTGACATCACCGGAGGACAGCTCTGACCATACACATAGGAGGGGGGTGACATCACCACAGAAGAAGGGGTGACATCACTGGATGACAGCTCTGACCATAAACATAGGATGGGGTGACATCACAGCTCTGACCATACACATAGGAGGGGGTGACATCACTGGAGGACAGCTCTGACCATACACATAGGATGGGGTGACATCCCCGGAGGACAGCTCTGACCATACACATAGGAGGGGGTGACATCACCAGAGGACAGCTCTGACCATACACATAGGAGGGGGTGACATCACCAGAGGACAGCTCTGACCATACACAGAAGAAGGGGTGACATCACTGGAGGACAGCTCTGACCATACACATAGGAGGGAGTGACATCACAGCTCTGACCATACACATAGGAGGGGGTGACATCACTGGAGGACAGCTCTGACCATACACATAGGAGGGGGTGACATCACCGGAGGACAGCTCTGACCATACACATAGGATGGGGTGACATCACCGGAGGACAGCTCTGACCATACACATAGGAGGGGGTGACATCCCCGGAGGACAGCTCTGACCATACACATAGGAGGGGGTGACATCACTGGAGGACAGCTCTGACCATACACATAGGATGGGGTGACATCACCGGAGGACAGCTCTGACCATACACATAGGAGGGGGTGACATCACCGTAGGACAGCTCTGACCATACACATAGGAGGGGGTGACATCCCCGGAGGACAGCTCTGACCATACACATAGGAGGGGGTGACATCACCGGAGGACAGCTCTGACCATACACAGAAGAAGGGGTGACATCACTGGAGGACAGCTCTGACCATACACATAGGATGGGGTGACATCACCGGAGGACAGCTCTGACCATACACAGAAGAAGGGGTGACATCACCGGAGGACAGCTCTGACCATACACATAGGATGGGGTGACATCACCGGAGGACAGCTCTGACCATACACAGAAGAAGGGGTGACATCACCGGAGGACAGCTCTGACCATACACATAGGAGGGGGTGACATCACCGGAGGACAGCTCTGACCATACACATAGGAGGGGGTGACATCACCGGAGGACAGCTCTGACCATACACATAGGATGGGGTGACATCACCGGAGGACAGCTCTGACCATACACATAGGAGGGGGGGACATCCCCGGAGGACAGCTCTGACCATACACATAGGAGGGGGTGACATCACTGGAGGACAGCTCTGACCATACACATAGGATGGGGTGACATCACCGGAGGACAGCTCTGACCATACACATAGGAGGGGGTGACATCACCGGAGGACAGCTCTGACCATACACATAGGAGGGGGTGACATCCCCGGAGGACAGCTCTGACCATACACATAGGAGGGGGTGACATCACCGGAGGACAGCTCTGACCATACACAGAAGAAGGGGTGACATCACTGGAGGACAGCTCTGACCATACACATAGGATGGGGTGACATCACTGGAGGACAGCTCTGACCATACACATAGGAGGGAGTGACATCACCGGAGGACAGCTCTGACCATACACATAGGAGGGGGTGACATCACCGGAGGACAGCTCTGACCATACACAGAAGAAGGGGTGACATCACCGGAGGACAGCTCTGACCATACACATAGGAGGGGGTGACATCACCGGAGGACAGCTCTGACCATACACATAGGAGGGGGTGACATCACCGGAGGACAGCTCTGACCATACACATAGGAGGGGGTGACATCACCGGAGGACAGCTCTGACCATACACATAGGATGGGGTGACATCACCGGAGGACAGCTCTGACCATACACATAGGATGGGGTGACATCACTGGAGGACAGCTCTGACCATACACATAGGAGGGGGTGACATCACTGGAGGACAGCTCTGACCATACACATAGGATGGGGTGACATCCCCGGAGGACAGTTCTGACCATACACATAGGAGGGGGTGACATCACCGGAGGACAGCTCTGACCATACACATAGGAGGGGGTGACATCACCGGAGGACAGCTCTGACCATACACATAGGAGGGGGTGACATCACCGGAGGACAGCTCTGACCATACACAGAAGAAGGGGTGACATCACCGGAGGACAGCTCTGACCATACACATAGGAGGGGGTGACATCACTGGAGGACAGCTCTGACCATACACAGAGGAGGGGGTGACATCACCGGAGGACAGCTCTGACCATACACAGAAGAAGGGGTGACATCACCGGAGGACAGCTCTGACCATACACATAGGAGGGGGTGACATCACCGGAGGACAGCTCTGACCATACACAGAAGAAGGGGTGACATCACCGGAGGACAGCTCTGACCATACACATAGGAGGGGGTGACATCACCGGAGGACAGCTCTGACCATACACATAGGAGGGGGTGACCTCACCGGAGGACAGTTCTGACCATACACATAGGATCGGGTGACATCACCGGAGGACAGCTCTGACCATACACATAGGATGGGGTGACATCACTGGAGGACAGCTCTGACCATACACATAGGAGCCGCACCTTCTTTCCCCAGCTGTGGCTATTAGGGTCATTTAACCTTCTCTTTATAGTTGCTTCTCCCGGTTTATAGCTTCTGTTTGGCCCTTCGGATTGTGGTTGGATCTTGGCTGAGTTCATGGTGCTTCCATAGCTCCTTTGAAGTTAAGTCTTTCCTTTCCCCTTTGTTTGGGTTCTGTGTGTCACATTTACCTATTGTTTGTATTGGGCCTGAAGAAGACTCCTGTTCGGCCTTCATTTTGGAGGCACAGGTAGTCTCATCCCTGCCATTAGTACCAGGGTCCTATAGGACTCCAGGTATTCCTGCGTATGAACTCACCTATCTTTTGGGGTCTGTTCATACTCGTTGTCAGGATTTTGGTTAGGGTTTTCACTAGGATGGTTGTCCATCTTCCTTCCCTAGTTCTCAGGCCTGATCCCCTGTTTCCCCCTTCCCTCCTATGCTCGGTATGGTGTTTCCCTCCCACACCGAAGCGTGACAGGAGGGGGTGACATCACCAGTTGATGACTGTGACAGTACACAGAGGAGGGGGTGACCTCACCGGAGGATAAACCATACACAGAGGAGAGGGTGACATCACCGGAGGACAAACCATACACAGAGGAGAGGGTGACATCACCGGATGACGACTGTTACGGTACACAGAGGAGGGGGAGCGACATCACCGGAGGGCGACTGACTGTACACAGAGGAGAGGGAGCGACATCACTGGAGGGCGACTGACTGTACACAGAGGAGGGGGTGACATCACCGGAGGGCAACTGACCGTACACAGAGGAGGGGGAGCGACATCACCGGAGGACGACTGACTGTACACAGAGGAGGGGGAGCGACATCACCGGAGGGCGACTGACTGTACACAGAGGAGAGGGAGCGACATCACCGGAGGGCGACTGACTGTACACAGAGGAGGGGGTGACATCACCGGAGGGCAACTGACCGTACACAGAGGAGGGGGAGCGACATCACCGGAGGGCGACTGACCGTACACAGAGGAGGGGGTGACATCACCGGAGGGCGACTGACTGTACACAGAGGAGGGGGTGACATCACCGGAGGGCGACTGACCGTACACAGAGGAGGGGGAGCGACATCATCGGAGGACGACTGACCGTACACAGAGGAGGGGGAGCGACATCACCGGAGGACGACTGACCGTACACAGAGGAGGGGGTGACATCACCGGAGGGCGACTGACCGTACACAGAGGAGGGGGAGCGACATCACCGGAGGACGACTGACTGTACACAGAGGAGGGGGTGACATCACCGGAGGGCGACTGACCGTACACAGAGGAGGGGGAGCGACATCATCGGAGGACGACTGACCGTACACAGAGGAGGGGGAGCGACATCACCGGAGGACGACTGACTGTACACAGAGGAGGGGGTGACATCACCGGAGGGCGACTGACCGTACACAGAGGAGGGGGAGCGACATCACCGGAGGGCGACTGACCGTACACAGAGGAGGGGGAGCGACATCACCGGAGGACGACTGACCGTACACAGAGGAGGGGGAGCGACATCACCGGAGGACGACTGACCGTACACAGAGGAGGGGGAGCGACATCACCGGAGGGCGACTGACCGTACACAGAGGAGGGGGAGCGACATCATCGGAGGACGACTGACCGTACACAGAGGAGGGGGAGCGACATCACCGGAGGACGACTGACCGTACACAGAGGAGGGGGAGCGACATCACCGGAGGACAAACCATACACAGAGGAGAGGGTGACATCACCGGAGGACAAACCATACACAGAGGAGAGGGTGACATCACCGGATGACGACTGTTACGGTACACAGAGGAGGGGGAGCGACATCACCGGAGGGCGACTGACTGTACACAGAGGAGAGGGAGCGACATCACTGGAGGGCGACTGACTGTACACAGAGGAGGGGGTGACATCACCGGAGGGCAACTGACCGTACACAGAGGAGGGGGAGCGACATCACCGGAGGACGACTGACTGTACACAGAGGAGGGGGAGCGACATCACCGGAGGGCGACTGACTGTACACAGAGGAGAGGGAGCGACATCACCGGAGGGCGACTGACTGTACACAGAGGAGGGGGTGACATCACCGGAGGGCAACTGACCGTACACAGAGGAGGGGGAGCGACATCACCGGAGGGCGACTGACCGTACACAGAGGAGGGGGTGACATCACCGGAGGGCGACTGACTGTACACAGAGGAGGGGGTGACATCACCGGAGGGCGACTGACCGTACACAGAGGAGGGGGAGCGACATCATCGGAGGACGACTGACCGTACACAGAGGAGGGGGAGCGACATCACCGGAGGACGACTGACCGTACACAGAGGAGGGGGTGACATCACCGGAGGGCGACTGACCGTACACAGAGGAGGGGGAGCGACATCACCGGAGGACGACTGACTGTACACAGAGGAGGGGGTGACATCACCGGAGGGCGACTGACCGTACACAGAGGAGGGGGAGCGACATCACCGGAGGACGACTGACCGTACACAGAGGAGGGGGAGCGACATCACCGGAGGACGACTGACCGTACACAGAGGAGGGGGTGACATCACCGGAGGGCGACTGACCGTACACAGAGGAGGGGGAGCGACATCACCGGAGGGCGACTGACCGTACACAGAGGAGGGGGAGCGACATCACCGGAGGACGACTGACCGTACACAGAGGAGGGGGAGCGACATCACCGGAGGACGACTGACCGTACACAGAGGAGGGGGAGCGACATCACCGGAGGGCGACTGACCGTACACAGAGGAGGGGGAGCGACATCATCGGAGGACGACTGACCGTACACAGAGGAGGGGGAGCGACATCACCGGAGGACGACTGACCGTACACAGAGGAGGGGGAGCGACATCACCGGAGGACAAACCATACACAGAGGAGAGGGTGACATCACCGGAGGACGACTGTTACGGTACACAGAGGAGGGGGAGCGACATCACCGGAGGGCGACTGACTGTACACAGAGGAGGGGGAGCGACATCACCGGAGGACGACTGACCGTACACAGAGGAGGGGGTGACATCACCGGAGGGCGACTGACCGTACACAGAGGAGGGGGTGACATCACCGGAGGACGACTGACCGTACACAGAGGAGGGGGAGCGACATCACCGGAGGGCGACTGACCGTACACAGAGGAGGGGGAGCGACATCATCGGAGGACGACTGACCGTACACAGAGGAGGGGGAGCGACATCACCGGAGGACGACTGACCGTACACAGAGGAGGGGGAGCGACATCACCGGAGGGCGACTGACCGTACACAGAGGAGGGGGTGACATCACCGGAGGGCGACTGACCGTACACAGAGGAGGGGGAGCGACATCATCGGAGGACGACTGACCGTACACAGAGGAGGGGGAGCGACATCACCGGAGGACGACTGACCGTACACAGAGGAGGGGGAGCGACATCACCGGAGGACAAACCATACACAGAGGAGAGGGAGCGACATCACCGGAGGACGACTGTTACGGTACACAGAGGAGGGGGAGCGACATCACCGGAGGGGGACTGACTGTACACAGAGGAGGGGGAGCGACATCACCGGAGGACGACTGACCGTACACAGAGGAGGGGGTGACATCACCGGAGGGCGACTGACCGTACACAGAGGAGGGGGAGCGACATCACCGGAGGACGACTGACCGTACACAGAGGAGGGGGTGACCTCACCGGAGGACGACTGACCGTACACAGAGGAGGGGGAGCGACATCACCGGAGGACGACTGACCGTACACAGAGGAGAGGGTGACATCACCGGAGGACGACTGACCGTACACAGAGGAGGGGGTGACATCACCGGAGGACGACTGACCGTACACAGAGGAGGGGGCGACTTCTGACATGTTATGACCCCAGTAGCCGGTCTCTCTGCTGCAGGTGTCTGGGTCTTACTGGTGATAGTGGCCTCCATTTTGTGTGCGGCTTCCTTAACCCTTTCAGACATACATTGGTCCAGTGTTGATCTCTGTTAACCCTTTTAAGCAGCTGCCGTATTTTACAGATAAGGAGATAGAGATGTACCAGGGAGCGGTGAGTACAAATCTGATAAGTGGTCAGCAGCGGTGTATTTGTATCCTCCTCGCTGGCGGTGTGTCCGTCTGTATCCTCCTCGCTGGCGGTGTGTCTGTCTGTATCCTCCTTGCTGGCGGTGTATCTGTATCCTCCTCGCTGGCGGTGTGTCTGTCTGTATCCTCCTCGCTGGCGGTGTGTCCGTCTGTATCATCCTCGCTGGCGGTGTGTCTGTCTGTATCCTCCTTGCTGGCGGTCTGTCTGTATCCTCCTCGCTGGCGGTGTGTCCGTCTGTATCCTCCTCGCTGGCGGCGTGTCCGTCTGTATCCTCCTCGCTGGCGGCGTGTCCGTCTGTATCCTCCTTGCTGGCGGCGTGTCTGTCTGTATCCTCCTCGCTGGCGGTGTGTCCGTCTGTATCCTCCTTGCTGGCGGTGTGTCCGTCTGTATCCTCCTCGCTGGCGGTGTATCTGTATCCTCCTCGCTGGCGGTGTATCTGTATCCTCCTCGCTGGCGGTGTGTCCGTCTGTATCCTCCTCGCTGGCGGTGTGTCCGTCTGTATCCTCCTTGCTGGCGGTGTATCTGTATCCTCCTCGCTGGCGGTGTGTCCGTCTGTATCCTCCTTGCTGGCGGTGTGTCTGTCTGTATCCTCCTCGCTGGCGGTGTGTCCGTCTGTATCCTCCTCGCTGGCGGTGTGTCCGTCTGTATCCTCCTTGCTGGCGGTGTATCTGTATCCTCCTCGCTGGCGGTGTGTCCGTCTGTATCCTCCTTGCTGGCGGTGTGTCCGTCTGTATCCTCCTTGCTGGCGGTGTGTCTGTCTGTATCCTCCTCGCTGGCGGTGTGTCCGTCTGTATCCTCCTCGCTGGCGGTGTGTCCGTCTCCTCAGGAGCGGTATAATATTCAGCAGAACCCAGTGTACTGCTGCTGACATTTGGGGGACACAGGATGATGCGTCCCGCTGTCATATATCACCCTCATCATCCACAACACCATTAGGCGGGGGCTACACGTGCCGCACCACATGTGTTGTAATGATAATGGCGTCTGTGCATCACCGCGACACAGCAGTCACAGACGCGTGGTGCCGTGGCAGTGTAAAGTTGTACCACTTTTTTTGCGCCATGTGTCAAATGTCGCTGTCCAGATGCCGCCTGTGTTTGGGGCGCAGGATCTCTCCGTAATCGGTGCGAGGAGACTTACAGGCCGTGCTCCTCTGGAATTCTGGGAAGAAGGGATGCAAATGAGCTCTGAACAAGCCCCGCCTCTGATGCCGCCAGATGGGAGGCGGCTCTCCTATAAGTCAGTGACATGACTCGGATAATAACTAAGCCAGCGCCTCATCTGCAGACGGGGCCCCTCAGAGCAGAGAGGGCGGATACGGCCTGTCACATGGTCGTCATTAGCCAATCGGGGGCAGAAGGGTAACGTAGCTCCAGGGCCCCACCAATCATGCTCTATTCACACTACTGGTCTCCTGATGGGGCCCTCGGGCTCCTGGCCCCAGGTGTGACCACACACTCTGCACCCCTTGTAGTTACCTATGTCACACCTGAAGCTTGTACCAAGGTGTGGAATCAGCTGACAGGATGTGAGTCACCCCTCGCCTCATCCCACCCTTCACATGCTGCTCTCTGATTGGCTACTCAGCACCATGTGACACCGCTGGGCAACTTCCTAAAGTTGGGAAACTTTTCTCCTGTTCTCTGCTGCCCCCAGTGGCCGGTATGTGGTACTGCAGCATCTGTAATGGTCTTGTGGATGATGGGTGTGATGTATGTGTCTCCATTCACTGACAGGCGGCTGTGCCGCTTCCTCTCCGTCCTGAGGCTTCATACAGAGGTGACGTCTCTTGTGTTTGCGCCCCCTACAGGCTCAGTATGAGAACCCCCCGCACATCTACGCCCTGGCTGACACAATGTACCGGAACATGCTGATAGACGGAGAGAACCAGTGCGTGATCATCAGGTGCGCCTCCTACAGGATAGCTTACAGCCGCACTGGGGGCCCCACAAACACTGGGGCCACTGAGCTGGTGCCCCCACAGAGTGCGCCCTCTCCACCAGTACTGGTATCACTGTGTATCTGGAGGAGGGAGCGATGGTCTGCTGGAGGGGTCAGAGGAGGGATAATCTGCAGCATATGGTGCTGTGTGTCTGCTGGAGGGGTCAGAGGAGTGATAATCTGCAGGTTATGGCGCTGTGTATCTGGAGGAGGAAGCGATGGTCTGCTGGAGGGGTCAGAGGGGTAATAGTCTGCAGGATATATGGCGCTGTGTATCTGGAGGGGTCAGAGGGGTGATAGTCTGCAGGATATATGGCGCTGTGTATCTGGAGGGGTCAGAGGAGTAATAGTCTGCAGGATATGGCGCTGTGTATCTGGAGGGGTCAGAGTAGTAATAGTCTGCAGGATATGGCGCTGTGTATTTGGAGGGGTCAGAGGAGTAATAGTCTGCAGGATATGGCGCTGAGTATCTGGAGGGGTCAGAGGAGGGATAGTCTGCAGGATATGGCGCTGTGTATCTGGAGGGGTCAGAGGAGTAATAGTCTGCAGGATATGGCGCAGCGTATCTGGAGGGGTCAGAGGAGGGATAGTCTGCAGGATATGGCGCTGTGTATCTTGAGGGGTCAGAGGAGGGATAATCTGCAGGATATGGCGCTGTGTATTTTGAGGGGTGAGAGGAGTGATAGTCTGCAGGATATGGCGCTGCGTATCTGGAGGGGTCAGAGGAGGGATAGTCTGCAGGATATGGTGCTGTGTATCTTGAGGGGTCAGAGGAGGGATAATCTGCAGGATATGGCGCTGTGTATCTGGAGGGGTCAGAGGAGTGATAGTCTGCAGGATATGGCGCTGTGTATTTGGAGGGGTCAGAGGAGTAATAGTCTGCAGGATATGGCGCTGAGTATCTGGAGGGGTCAGAGGAGGGATAGTCTGCAGGATATGGCGCTGTGTATCTGGAGGGGTCAGAGGAGGGATAGTCTGCAGGATATGGCGCTGTGTATCTGGAGGGGTCAGAGGAGTAATAGTCTGCAGGATATGGCGCTGCGTATCTGGAGGGGTCAGAGGAGGGATAGTCTGCAGGATATGGTGCTGTGTATCTTGAGGGGTCAGAGGAGGGATAATCTGCAGGATATGGCGCTGTGTATCTGGAGGGTCAGAGGAGGGATAGTCTGCAGGATATGCGCGTGGCGCTGTGTATCTGGAGCGGTCAGAGGAGGGATAGTCTTCAGGATATGGCGCTGTGTATCTTGAGGGGTCAGAGGAGGGATAATCTGCAGGATATGGCGCTGTGTATCTTGAGGGGTCAGAGGAGGGATAATCTGCAGGATATGGCGCTGTGTATTACTGGTGTACTGACCTGTCTTCTCACTGCAGCGGGGAGAGCGGAGCCGGGAAAACGGTGGCAGCCAAGTACATCATGGCCTACGTGTCCAAGGTGTCGGGCGGAGGGCCCAAGGTTCAGGTACCTCATCAGGGATCGGCTCCTGTACGGGGGAGGGGGGGGGGCCCGTGTCCTCCGCAGCTCATCACTTCTCTTCTTCCAGCACGTGAAGGACATTATCCTCAAGTCCAACCCATTGCTGGAAGCGTTCGGGAACGCGAAGACCGTGAGGAACAACAACTCCAGCAGATTCGTGAGTCTTCAGACCGGTGGAGGGAGCGATGATCTGCAGGATCTAATATCACTGTGCACCAGGGGAGGTGGAGGGGTCAGAGGAGTGATGATCTGCAGGATCTAATATCACTGTGCACCAGGGGAGGTGGAGGGGTCAGAGGAGTGATGATCTGCAGGATCTAATATCACTGTGCACCAGGGGGAGGTGGAGGGAGCGATGATCTGCAGGATATAATATCACTGTGCACCAGGGGAGGTGGAGGGAGCGACGGTCAGCTGGAGGGGTCAGAGGAGTGATGATCTGCAGGATCTAATATCACTGTGCACCAGGGGGAGGTGGAGGGAGCGATGATCTGCAGGATATAATATCACTGTGCACCAGGGGAGGTGGAGGGAGCGACGGTCAGCTGGAGGGGTCAGAGGAGTGATGATCTGCAGGATATAATATCACTGTGCACCAGGGGGAGGTGGAGGGAGCGACGGTCAGCGGGAGGGGTCAGAGGAGTGATGATCTGCAGGATATAATATCACTGTGCACCAGGGGGAGGTGGAGGGAGCGACGGTCAGCGGGAGGGGTCAGAGGAGTGATGATCTGCAGGATATAATATCACTGTGCATCAGGGGGAAGTGGAGAGAGCGACGGTCAGCTGGAGGGGTCAGAGGAGTGATGATCTGCAGGATATATCACTGTGCATCAGGGGGAAGTGGAGAGAGCGACGGTCAGCTGGAGGGGTCAGAGGAGTGATAATCTGCCGGCTATATCACTGTGTCTCTGGAGGAGGGAGCGATGGTCTACCGCTGTGTACTGATGCGATGCTCTGCACTGTGCTCTCCACAGGGTAAATACTTTGAGATTCAGTTCAGTCGGGGAGGGGAGCCGGACGGGGGTCGGATATCTAATTTCCTACTGGAGAAGTCTCGTGTGGTCAGTCAGAATTCAGGAGAGAGGAACTTCCACATCTTCTACCAGGTGGGTGCCCCCGCTCTCTCCTGGCCGTCGGCCCGCCCGCCTCCCTCGCGCTGTCCTGGCCGTCGGCCCGCCCGCCTCCCTCGCGCTGTCCTGGCCGCCGGCCCGCCCGCCTCCCTCGCGCTGTCCTGGCCGCCGGCCCGCCCGCCTCCCTCGCGCTGTCCTGGCCGCCGGCCCGCCCGCCTCCCTCGCGCTGTCCTGGCCGCCGGCCCGCCCGCCTCCCTCGCGCTGTCCTGGCCGCCGGCCCGCCCGCCTCCCTCGCGCTGTCCTGGCCGCCGGCCCGCCCGCCTCCCTCGCGCTGTCCTGGCCGCCACCAGGGCTGACCGCCTCCCTCGCGCTGTCCTGGCCGCCACCAGGGCTGACCGCCTCCCTCGCGCTCTCCTGGCTGCCGGCCCGCCCGCCCGCCTCCCTCGCGCTCTCCTGCCCGCCTCCCTCGCGCTCTCCTGCCCGCCTCCCTCGCGCTCTCCTGCCCGCCTCCCTCGCGCTCTCCTGCCCGCCTCCCTCGCGCTCTCCTGCCCGCCTCCCTCGCGCTCTCCTGCCCGCCTCCCTCGCGCTCTCCTGCCCGCCTCCCTCGCGCTGTCCTGCCCGCCTCCCTCGCGCTGTCCTGCCCGCCTCCCTCGCGCTGTCCTGGCCGCCACCAGGGCTGACCGCCTCCCTCGCGCTGTCCTGGCCGCCACCAGGGCTGACCGCCTCCCTCGCGCTCTCCTGGCTGCCGGCCCGCCCGCCTCCCTCGCGCTCTCCTGCCCACCTCCCTCGCGCTCTCCTGCCCACCTCCCTCGCGCTCTCCTGCCCGCCTCCCTCGCGCTCTCCTGCCCGCCTCCCTCGTGCTCTCTTGGCCGCCACCAGGGCTGACCGTCTCCTCGCTCATCTTGTAGCTAATGGAAGGGGCAAGTTCTGAGGATCGGGAGAACCTTGGGATCACCTCCCCCGATTATTACTTCTATCTCAACCAGTCCGCCGTCTACAACGTGGAGGATGTCAGCGACAAGAAGGAGTTCACGGAAACCATGGTGGGTAATGCCACGGACACTAGCACCAGTGGGGGCGCCACTCCCGGTTCTGTCCTCATGCTGCATACTCCTCCCTACAGGCGGCAATGGACGTGGTTGGACTCACCCATGAGGACCAGGCTTGTGTTCTGCAGATCGTGGTCGGGATCCTGCACCTGGGGAACATCACTTTCCGGGAGAGCGGCAACTACGCCATGGTGGAGAGCGAGGACTGTGAGTGCGGGGGAAGGGGGGGGTATATTAACCTTCGACATATGGGGGGGGGGGGGCAGGCAAGGTTCGTCCATTAACCCTTGCCATGTGTGTCCTGGCAGTCCTGGCATTCCCAGCCTATCTTCTTGGCATCGACCAGTCTCGGTTAATGGAGAAGTTGACCAGCCGCAAAATGGACAGTAAATGGGGAGGAAAATCCGAGGTGATCGACGTGACGCTGAACGTGGAGCAGGCGTGTTTCACACGTGACGCGCTCTCCAAGGCTCTGTACACCCGACTCTTCGATTACCTGGTGGAGGTGAGAACAAGATGACCCCCAATATCATATACCGTACATCTATAGATCATATACCGCCCTGTCTATTATATACCGTACATCTATAGATCATATACCGCCCTGTCTATTATATACCGTACATCTATAGATCATATACCGCCCTGTCTATTATATACCGTACATCTATAGATCATATACCGCCCTGTCTATTATATACCGTACATCTATAGATCATATACCGCCCTGTCTATTATATACCGTACATCTATAGATCATATACCGCCCTGTCTATTATATACCGTACATCTATAGATCATATACCGCCCTGTCTATTATATACCGTACATCTATAGATCATATACCGCCCTGTCTATTATATACCG
Organism: Bufo bufo; assembly: GCF_905171765.1. Lineage (NCBI taxonomy): Eukaryota > Metazoa > Chordata > Amphibia > Anura > Bufonidae > Bufo > Bufo bufo. The sequence goes on from NC_053399.1 coordinate 101,757,614, forward strand.
TACATCTATAGATCATATACCGCCCTGTCTATTATATACCGTACATCTATAGATCATATACCGCCCTGTCTATTATATACCGTACATCTATAGATCATATACCGCCCTGTCTATTATATACCGTACATCTATAGATCATATACCGCCCTGTCTATTATATACCGTACATCTATAGATCATATACCGCCCTGTCTATTATATACCGTACATCTATAGATCATATACCGCCCTGTCTATTATATACCGTACATCTATAGATCATATACCGCCCTGTCTATTATATACCGTACATCTATAGATCATATACCGCCCTGTCTATTATATACCGTACATCTATAGATCATATACCGCCCTGTCTATTATATACCGTACATCTGTAGATCATATACCGCCCTGTCTATTATATACCGTACATCTATAGATCATATACCGCCCTGTATATAATGGTTTTATTCTCTAGGCTGTCAATAAAGCCATGCGGAAGGACACTGAAGAATATAATATTGGGGTTCTAGACATTTATGGATTTGAGATATTTCAGGTAAGGAGGAGGGGTATAGATGTGCCATATGGCCTCCTATAGGGACATGAGAATACGTGAGTGTGTATATGGGGTGCTGGGGGGAATCTCCCTGTGTATATGGGGTGCTGGGGGATGGTATCTGGGGGGGATCTCCCTGTGTATATGGGGTGCTGGGGGATGGTATATGGGGGGGATCTCCCTGTGTATATGGGGTGCTGGGGGATGGTATCTGGGGGGGATCTCCCTGTGTATATGGGGTGCTGGGGGATGGTATCTGGGGGGAATCTCCCTGTGTATATGGGGTGCTGGGGGATGGTATCTGGGGGGAATCTCCCTGTGTATATGGGGTGCTGGGGGATGGTATCTGGGGGGAATCTCCCTGTGTATATGGGGTGCTGGGGGATGGTATCTGGGGGGGATCTCCCTGTGTATATGGGGTGCTGGGGGATGGTATCTGGGGGGATCTCCCTGTGTATATGGGGTGCTGGGGGATGGTATATGGGGGGGATCTCCCTGTGTATATGGGGTGCTGGGGGATGGTATCTGGGGGGATCTCCCTGTGTATATGGGGTGCTGGGGGATGGTATATGGGGGGGATCTCCCTGTGTATATGGGGTGCTGGGGGATGGTATCTGGGGGGATCTCCCTGTGTATATGGGGGATGGTATATGGGGGTGAATCTTTCTGTGTATATGGGGTGCTGGGGGATGGTATATGGGGGGGGAATCTTCCTGTGTATATGGGGTGCTGGGGGATGGTATATGGGGGATCTCCCTGTGTATATGGGGTGCTGGGGGATGGTATATGGGGGGATCTCCCTGTGTATATGGGGTGCAGGTATTTTTCAGGCCTCTCTCTCTTCTACAGAAAAACGGCTTTGAACAGTTTTGCATAAATTTTGTGAACGAGAAGCTTCAGCAGATCTTCATTGAGCTGACCCTAAAGGCGGAGCAGGTGAGGCATCTGTCCGGGGGTCTGTGTGCCCCTCGTGGTGGTCCTGCTGACGCGCCCCTCTTCTCTTCCAGGAGGAGTATGTGCAGGAGGGGATCCATTGGAATCCTATCGAGTACTTTAACAACAAGATTGTGTGTGACCTGATTGAGAATAAATTGGTGAGTGCGGCCGTGCCAGCCGCTGCCCTCCTGCTGAGGGTCACCCCGCAGATTTCCACACGCCTCCAGCAGGTGTAGCGTCCATCTTGTCTCTGTCTTTCCACAGAGTCCTCCGGGAATTATGAGCGTCTTGGACGATGTCTGTGCCACGATGCACGCAAAGGGCGAAGGCGCCGACCAGACACTACTGCAGAAGCTCCAGGCGGCCATTGGCAGCCACGAGCACTTCAACAGCTGGAATAAAGGATTTATCATCCACCACTACGCCGGGAAGGTGAGGACGGGTGCGGCCAGCATATACAGCCAGGGAAGGAATGCGCTGTGTGATTGGCGGGATTATATGGAGGAGGAGGAGGATTTATATGGAGGAGGAGGAGGATTTATATGGAGGAGGAGGAGGAGGATTTATATGGAGGAGGAGGAGGAGGATTTATATGGAGGAGGAGGAGGAGGATTTATATGGAGATGGAGGAGGAGGATTTATATGGAGGAGGAGGAGGAGGAGGAGGATTTATATGGAGGAGGAGGATTTATATGGAGGAGGAGGATTTATATGGAGGAGGAGGAGGAGGATTTATATGGAGGAGGAGGAGGATTTATATGGAGGAGGAGGAGGATTTATATGGAGGAGGAGGAGGATTTATATGGAGGAGAAGGAGGAGGATTTATATGGAGGAGGAGGAGGATTTATATGGAGGAGGAGGTGGAGGATTTATATGGAGGAGGAAGAGGAGGATTTATATGGAGGAGGAGGTGGAGGATTTATATGGAGGAGGTGGAGGATTTATATGGAGGAGGAGGAGGATTTATATGGAGGAGGAGGAGGAGGATTTATATGGAGGAGGAGGAGGATTTATATGGAGGAGGAGGAGGATTTATATGGAGAAGGAGGAGGAGGCTTTATATGGAGGAGGAGGAGGCTTTATATGGAGGAGGAGGAGGCTTTATATGGAGGAGGAGGAGGGAGGAGGATTTATATGGAGGAGGAGGAGGATTTATATGGAGGAGGAGGATTTATATGGAGGAGGAGGAGGATTTATATGGAGGAGGAGGAGGATTTATATGGAGGAGGAGGAGGATTTATATGGAGAAGGAGGAGGATTTCTATGGAGAAGGAGGAGGATTTCTATGGAGAAGGAGGAGGAGGAGGATTTCTATGGAGAAGGAGGAGGATTTCTATGGAGAAGGAGGAGGATTTCTATGGAGAAGGAGGAGGATTTCTATGGAGAAGGAGGAGGAGGATTTATATGGAGAAGGAGGAGGATTTATATGGAGGAGGAGGAGGCTTTATATGGAGAAGGAGGAGGATTTATATGGAGAAGGAGGAGGATTTATATGGAGAAGGAGGAGGATTTATATGGAGGAGGAGGGGGATTTATATGGAGGAGGAGGAGGATTTATATGGAGGAGGAGGAGGATTTATATGGAGGAGGAGGAGGATTTATATGGAGGAGGAGGAGGATTTATATGGAGGAGGAGGAGGATTTATATGGAGGAGGAGGAGGATTTATATGGAGAAGGAGGAGGATTTCTATGGAGAAGGAGGAGGATTTCTATGGAGAAGGAGGAGGAGGAGGATTTCTATGGAGAAGGAGGAGGAGGATTTCTATGGAGAAGGAGGAGGATTTATATGGAGGAGGAGGAGGCTTTATATGGAGAAGGAGGAGGCTTTATATGGAGAAGGAGGAGGATTTATATGGAGAAGGAGGAGGATTTATATGGAGAAGGAGGAGGATTTATATGAAGGAGGAGGATTTATATGGAGGAGGAGGAGGATTTATATGGAGGAGGAGGAGGATTTATATGGAGGAGGAGGAGGATTTATATGGAGGTGGAGGAGGGGGATTTATATGGAGGTGGAGGAGGGGGATTTATATGGAGGAAGAGGAGGATTTATATGGAGGAAGAGGAGGATTTATATGGAGGAGGAGGAAGAGAAGGATTTATATGGAGGAGGAAGATGAGGATTTATATGGAAAAGGAGGATTTATATGGAGGAGGAGGATTTATATGGAGGAGGAGGATTTATATGGAGAAGGAGGAGGAGGATTTATATGGAGAAGGAGGAGAAGGAGGATTTATATGGAGAAGGAGGAGGATTTATATGGAGGAGGAGGAGGAGGATTTATATGGAGGAGGAGGAAGAGGAGGATTTATATGGAGGAAGAGGAGGATTTATATGGAGGAGGAGGAAGAGAAGGATTTATATGGAGGAGGAAGAGGAGGATTTATATGGAGAAGGAGGAGGAGGAGGATTTATAAGGAGGAGGAGGATTTATATGGAGAAGGAGGAGGAGGAGGATTTATATGGAGAAGGAGGAGGAGGATTTATATGGAGGAGGAGGAGGATTTATATGGAGAAGGAGGAGGAGGATTTATATGGAGAAGGAGGAGGAGGAGGATTTATATGGAGGAGGAGGAGGATTTATATGGAGGAGGAGGAGGAGGATTTATATGGAGGAGGAGGAGGAGGATTTATATGGAGGAGGAGGAGGAGGAGGATTTATATGGAGGAGGAGGAGGATTTATATGGAGGAGGAGGAGGATTTATATGGAGGAGGAGGAGGATTTATATGGAGAAGGAGGAGGAGGAGGATTTATATGGAGAAGGAGGAGGAGGATTTATATGGAGGAGGAGGAGGATTTATATGGAGAAGGAGGAGGAGGAGGATTTATATGGAGAAGGAGGAGGAGGAGGAGGATTTATATGGAGAAGGAGGAGGAGGATTTATATGGAGAAGGAGGAGGAGGATTTATATGGAGGAGGAGGATTTATATGGAGGAGGAGGAGGAGGATTTATATGGAGGAGGAGGAGGATTTATATGGAGAAGGAGGAGGAGGAGGATTTATATGGAGGAGGAGGAGGAGGATTTATATGGAGGAGGAGGAGGATTTATATGGAGAAGGAGGAGGAGGAGGATTTATATGGAGAAGGAGGAGGAGGAGGATTTATATGGAGAAGGAGGAGGAGGATTTATATGGAGGAGGAGGATTTATATGGAGGAGGAGGAGGAGGAGGATTTATATGGAGGAGGAGGAGGATTTATATGGAGAAGGAGGAGGAGGAGGATTTATATGGAGAAGGAGGAGGAGGAGGATTTATATGGAGAAGGAGGAGGAGGAGGAGGATTTATATGGAGGAGGAGGAGGATTTATATGGAGAAGGAGGAGGATTTATATGGAGGAGGAGGAGGCTTTATATGGAGAAGGAGGAGGATTTATATGGAGAAGGAGGAGGATTTATATGAAGGAGGAGGATTTATATTAGGGTTAGGGTTAGGGTTAGGGTTAAGGAAGAGGATTTATATGGAGAAGGAGGAGGAGGAGGATTTCTATGGAGAAGGAGGAGGATTTCTATGGAGAAGGAGGAGGATTTCTATGGAGAAGGAGGAGGATTTCTATGGAGAAGGAGGAGGAGGAGGAGGATTTATATGGAGAAGGAGGAGGATTTATATGGAGGAGGAGGAGGCTTTATATGGAGAAGGAGGAGGATTTATATGGAGAAGGAGGAGGATTTATATGGAGAAGGAGGAGGATTTATATGGAGAAGGAGGAGGATTTATATGAAGGAGGAGGATTTATATGAAGGAGGAGGATTTATATGGAGGAGGAGGAGGATTTATATGGAGGAGGAGGAGGATTTATATGGAGGAGGAGGAGGATTTATATGGAGGAGGAGGAGGATTTATATGGAGGAGGAGGAGGATTTCTATGGAGGAGGAGGAGGATTTCTATGGAGGAGGAGGAGGATTTCTATGGAGGAGGAGGAGGATTTCTATGGAGAAGGAGGAGGATTTCTATGGAGAAGGAGGAGGAGGAGGATTTCTATGGAGAAGGAGGAGGAGGAGGATTTCTATGGAGAAGGAGGAGGAGGATTTATATGGAGAAGGAGGAGGATTTATATGGAGGAGGAGGAGGCTTTATATGGAGAAGGAGGAGGATTTATATGGAGGAGGAGGAGGATTTATATGGAGGAGGAGGAGGATTTATATGGAGAAGGAGGAGGATTTATATGGAGAAGGAGGAGGATTTATATGAAGGAGGAGGATTTATATGGAGGAGGAGGAGGATTTATATGGAGGAGGAGGAGGATTTATATGGAGGTGGAGGAGGAGGATTTATATGGAGGTGGAGGAGGGGGATTTATATGGAGGTGGAGGAGGGGGATTTATATGGAGGAAGAGGAGGATTTATATGGAGGAAGAGGAGGATTTATATGGAGGAAGAGGAGGATTTATATGGAGGAGGAGGAAGAGAAGGATTTATATGGAGGAGGAAGAGGAGGATTTATATGGAAAAGGAGGATTTATATGGAGGAGGAGGATTTATATGGAGGAGGAGGATTTATATGGAGAAGGAGGAGGAGGATTTATATGGAGAAGGAGGAGGAGGATTTATATGGAGAAGGAGGAGAAGGAGGATTTATATGGAGAAGGAGGAGGATTTATATGGAGGAGGAGGAGGAGGATTTATATGGAGAAGGAGGAGGATTTATATGGAGGAGGAGGAGGCTTTATATGGAGAAGGAGGAGGATTTATATGGAGAAGGAGGAGGATTTATATGAAGGAGGAGGAGGATTTATATGGAGAAGGAGGAGGATTTATATGAAGGAGGAGGAGGATTTATATGAAGGAGGAGGAGGATTTATATGAAGGAGGAGGAGGATTTATATGAAGGAGGAGGAGGATTTATATGGAGGTGGAGGAGGGGGATTTATATGGAGGAGGAGGAAGAGGAGGATTTATATGGAGGAAGAGGAGGATTTATATGGAGGAGGAGGAAGAGAAGGATTTATATGGAGGAGGAAGAGGAGGATTTATATGGAAAAGGAGGATTTATATGGAGGAGGATTTATATGGAGGATTTATATGGAGGAGGAGGATTTATATGGAAAAGGAGGATTTATATGGAAAAGGAGGATTTATATGGAGGAGGATTTATATGGAGGAGGAGGATTTATATGGAGGAGGAAGAGGAGGATTTATATGGAGGAGGAAGAGGAGGATTTATATGGAGAAGGAGGAGGAGGATTTATATGGAGGAGGAGGAGGAGGAGGATTTATATGGAGAAGGAGGAGGAGGAGGATTTATATGGAGAAGGAGGAGGAGGAGGATTTATATGGAGAAGGAGGAGGAGGAGGATTTATATGGAGAAGGAGGAGGAGGAGGATTTATATGGAGGAGGAGGAGGAGGATTTATATGGAGAAGGAGGAGGAGGAGGAGGATTTATATGGAGAAGGAGGAGGATTTATATGGAGAAGGAGGAGGATTTATATGGAGAAGGAGGAGGAGGATTTATAAGGAGGAGGAGGAGGATTTATATGGAGAAGGAGGAGGAGGAGGATTTATATGGAGAAGGAGGAGGAGGAGGATTTATATGGAGGAGGATTTATATGGAGAAGGAGGAGGAGGATTTATATGGAGGAGGAGGAGAAGGATTTATATGGAGAAGGAGGAGGAGGATTTATATGGAGAAGGAGGAGGAGGATTTATATGGAGAAGGAGGAGGAGGATTTATATGGAGGAGGAGGAGAAGGATTTATATGGAGAAGGAGGAGGAGGATTTATATGGAGAAGGAGGAGGAGGATTTATATGGAGAAGGAGGAGGAGGATTTATATGGAGAAGGAGGAGGAGGATTTATATGGAGAAGGAGGAGGAGGATTTATATGGAGAAGGAGGAGGAGGATTTATATGGAGAAGGAGGAGGAGGATTTATATGGAGAAGGAGGAGGAGGAGGATTTATATGGAGAAGGAGGAGGAGGATTTATATGGAGGAGGAGGAGAAGGATTTATATGGAGAAGGAGGAGGAGGATTTATATGGAGAAGGAGGAGGAGGATTTATATGGAGAAGGAGGAGGAGGATTTATATGGAGAAGGAGGAGGAGGATTTATATGGAGAAGGAGGAGGAGGATTTATATGGAGAAGGAGGAGGAGGATTTATATGGAGAAGGAGGAGGAGGATTTATATGGAGGAGGAGGAGGATTTATATGGAGAAGGAGGAGGATTTATATGGAGGAGGAGGAGGATTTATATGGAGAAGGAGGAGGAGTGGGATTTATATGGAGGAGGAGGAGGATTTATATGGAGAAGGAGGAGGAGGAGGATTTATATGGAGAAGGAGGAGGAGGAGGATTTATATGGAGAAGGAGGAGGAGGAGGATTTATATGGAGAAGGAGGAGGATTTATATGGAGAAGGAGGAGGATTTATATGGAGGAGGAGGAGGATTTATATGGAGAAGGAGGAGGAGGAGGATTTATATGGAGAAGGAGGAGGAGGAGGATTTATATGGAGAAGGAGGAGGAGGATTTATATGGAGGAGGAGGAGGATTTATATGGAGAAGGAGGAGGAGGATTTATATGGAGGAGGAGGATTTATATGGAGGAGGAGGAGGATTTATATGGAGGAGGATTTATATGGAGGAGGAGGAGGAGGAGGAGGAGGATTTATATGGAGGAGGAGGAGGAGGAGGATTTATATGGAGGAGGAGGAGGAGGATTTATATGGAGGAGGAGGAGGATTTATATGGAGAAGGAGGAGGAGGAGGATTTATATGGAGAAGGAGGAGGAGGAGGATTTATATGGAGAAGGAGGAGGAGGATTTATATGGAGGAGGAGGATTTATATGGAGGAGGAGGAGGAGGATTTATATGGAGGAGGAGGAGGAGGAGGATTTATATGGAGAAGGAGGAGGAGGAGGATTTATATGGAGGAGGAGGAGGAGGATTTATATGGAGGAGGAGGAGGATTTATATGGAGAAGGAGGAGGAGGAGGATTTATATGGAGAAGGAGGAGGAGGAGGATTTATATGGAGAAGGAGGAGGAGGATTTATATGGAGGAGGAGGATTTATATGGAGGAGGAGGAGGAGGAGGATTTATATGGAGGAGGAGGAGGAGGATTTATATGGAGGAGGAGGAGGATTTATATGGAGAAGGAGGAGGAGGAGGATTTATATGGAGAAGGAGGAGGAGGATTTATATGGAGGAGGAGGATTTATATGGAGGAGGAGGAGGAGGATTTATATGGAGGAGGAGGAGGAGGAGGATTTATATGGAGAAGGAGGAGGAGGAGGATTTATATGGAGGAGGAGGAGGAGGATTTATATGGAGGAGGAGGAGGATTTATATGGAGAAGGAGGAGGAGGAGGATTTATATGGAGAAGGAGGAGGAGGAGGATTTATATGGAGAAGGAGGAGGAGGATTTATATGGAGGAGGAGGATTTATATGGAGAAGGAGGAGGAGGAGGATTTATATGGAGGAGGAGGAGGAGGATTTATATGGAGGAGGAGGAGGATTTATATGGAGAAGGAGGAGGAGGAGGATTTATATGGAGAAGGAGGAGGATTTATATGGAGAAGGAGGAGGAGGAGGAGGATTTATATGGAGGAGGAGGAGGATTTATATGGAGAAGGAGGAGGATTTATATGGAGGAGGAGGAGGCTTTATATGGAGAAGGAGGAGGATTTATATGGAGAAGGAGGAGGATTTATATGAAGGAGGAGGATTTATATGAAGGAGGAGGAGGATTTATATGGAGGTGGAGGAGGGGGATTTATATGGAGGAGGAGGAAGAGAAGGATTTATATGGAGGAGGAAGAGGAGGATTTATATGGAAAAGGAGGATTTATATGGAGGAGGATTTATATGGAGGATTTATATGGAGGAGGAGGATTTATATGGAAAAGGAGGATTTATATGGAGGAGGATTTATATGGAGGAGGAGGATTTATATGGAGAAGGAGGAGGAGGATTTATATGGAGAAGGAGGAGGAGGAGGATTTATATGGAGAAGGAGGAGGAGGAGGATTTATATGGAGAAGGAGGAGGATTTATATGGAGGAGGAGGATTTATATGGAGAAGGAGGAGGATTTATATGGAGAAGGAGGAGGATTTATATGGAGAAGGAGGAGGAGGATTTATAAGGAGGAGGAGGAGGATTTATATGGAGAAGGAGGAGGAGGAGGATTTATATGGAGAAGGAGGAGGAGGAGGATTTATATGGAGGAGGATTTATATGGAGAAGGAGGAGGAGGAGGATTTATATGGAGAAGGAGGAGGAGGATTTATATGGAGGAGGAGGAGGAGAAGGATTTATATGGAGAAGGAGGAGGAGGATTTATATGGAGAAGGAGGAGGAGGATTTATATGGAGAAGGAGGAGGAGGATTTATATGGAGAAGGAGGAGGAGGATTTATATGGAGAAGGAGGAGGAGGATTTATAAGGAGGAGGAGGATTTATATGGAGAAGGAGGAGGAGGATTTATATGGAGAAGGAGGAGGAGGATTTATATGGAGAAGGAGGAGGAGGATTTATATGGAGGAGGAGGATTTATATGGAGAAGGAGGAGGATTTATATGGAGAAGGAGGAGGAGGATTTATATGGAGAAGGAGGAGGAGGATTTATATGGAGAAGGAGGAGGAGTGGGATTTATATGGAGAAGGAGGAGGAGTGGGATTTATATGGAGAAGGAGGAGGAGGGGGATTTATATGGAGAAGGAGGAGGAGGAGGATTTATATGGAGGAGGAGGATTTATATGGAGGAGGAGGAGGAGGATTTATATGGAGGAGGAGGATTTATATGGAGGAGGAGGAGGATTTATATGGAGGAGGAGGATTTATATGGAGAAGGAGGAGGAGGAGGATTTATATGGAGGAGGAGGAGGATTTATATGGAGGAGGAGGAGGATTTATATGGAGAAGGAGGAGGAGGAGGATTTATATGGAGAAGGAGGAGGAGGAGGATTTATATGGAGGAGGAGGATTTATATGGAGGAGGAGGAGGATTTATATGGAGGAGGAGGAGGAGGAGGAGGAGGATTTATATGGAGGAGGAGGAGGAGAAGGATTTATATGGAGAAGGAGGAGGAGGATTTATATGGAGAAGGAGGAGGAGGATTTATATGGAGAAGGAGGAGGAGGATTTATATGGAGAAGGAGGAGGAGGATTTATATGGAGAAGGAGGAGGAGGATTTATATGGAGAAGGAGGAGGAGGAGGATTTATATGGAGAAGGAGGAGGAGGAGGATTTATATGGAGAAGGAGGAGGAGGAGGATTTATATGGAGAAGGAGGAGGAGGATTTATATGGAGGAGGAGGATTTATATGGAGGAGGAGGAGGAGGATTTATATGGAGGAGGAGGAGGAGGATTTATATGGAGGAGGAGGATTTATATGGAGGAGGAGGAGGAGGATTTATATGGAGGAGGAGGAGGATTTATATGGAGAAGGAGGAGGAGGAGGAGGATTTATATGGAGAAGGAGGAGGAGGAGGATTTATATGGAGAAGGAGGAGGAGGAGGAGGATTTATATGGAGAAGGAGGAGGAGGATTTATATGGAGGAGGAGGAGGATTTATATGGAGAAGGAGGAGGAGGATTTATATGGAGAAGGAGGAGGAGGATTTATATGGAGAAGGAGGAGGAGTGGGATTTATATGGAGAAGGAGGAGGAGGGGGATTTATATGGAGAAGGAGGAGGAGGATTTATATGGAGAAGGAGGAGGAGGATTTATATGGAGAAGGAGGAGGAGGAGGATTTATATGGAGAAGGAGGAGGAGGAGGATTTATATGGAGAAGGAGGAGGAGGAGGATTTATATGGAGAAGGAGGAGGAGGAGGATTTATATGGAGAAGGAGGAGGAGGAGGATTTATATGGAGGAGGAGGAGGATTTATATGGAGGAGGAGGAGGATTTATATGGAGGAGGAGGAGGAGGATTTATATGGAGGAGGAGGATTTATATGGAGGAGGAGGAGGAGGATTTATATGGAGGAGGAGGAGGATTTATATGGAGAAGGAGGAGGAGGAGGATTTATATGGAGAAGGAGGAGGAGGAGGATTTATATGGAGAAGGAGGAGGAGGAGGAGGATTTATATGGAGAAGGAGGAGGAGGATTTATATGGAGGAGGAGGAGGATTTATATGGAGGAGGAGGAGGATTTATATGGAGGAGGAGGAGGAGGATTTATATGGAGGAGGAGGATTTATATGGAGGAGGAGGAGGAGGATTTATATGGAGGAGGAGGAGGATTTATATGGAGAAGGAGGAGGAGGAGGAGGATTTATATGGAGAAGGAGGAGGAGGAGGATTTATATGGAGAAGGAGGAGGAGGAGGAGGATTTATATGGAGAAGGAGGAGGAGGATTTATATGGAGGAGGAGGAGGATTTATATGGAGAAGGAGGAGGAGGATTTATATGGAGAAGGAGGAGGAGGATTTATATGGAGAAGGAGGAGGAGTGGGATTTATATGGAGAAGGAGGAGGAGGGGGATTTATATGGAGAAGGAGGAGGAGGAGGATTTATATGGAGAAGGAGGAGGAGGATTTATATGGAGAAGGAGGAGGAGGATTTATATGGAGAAGGAGGAGGAGGAGGATTTATATGGAGAAGGAGGAGGAGGAGGATTTATATGGAGAAGGAGGAGGAGGAGGATTTATATGGAGAAGGAGGAGGAGGAGGATTTATATGGAGAAGGAGGAGGAGGAGGATTTATATGGAGAAGGAGGAGGAGGATTTATATGGAGGAGGAGGAGGATTTATATGGAGGAGGAGGAGGATTTATATGGAGAAGGAGGAGGAGGATTTATATGGAGAAGGAGGAGGAGGATTTATATGGAGGAGGAGGAGGATTTATATGGAGAAGGAGGAGGAGGATTTATATGGAGAAGGAGGAGGAGGATTTATATGGAGAAGGAGGAGGAGGATTTATATGGAGAAGGAGGAGGAGGAGGATTTATATGGAGAAGGAGGAGGAGGAGGATTTATATGGAGAAGGAGGAGGAGGATTTATATGGAGAAGGAGGAGGAGGAGGATTTATATGGAGAAGGAGGAGGAGGAGGATTTATATGGAGAAGGAGGAGGAGGAGGATTTATATGGAGAAGGAGGAGGAGGAGGATTTATATGGAGAAGGAGGAGGAGGAGGATTTATATGGAGAAGGAGGAGGAGGAGGATTTATATGGAGAAGGAGGAGGAGGAGGATTTATATGGAGGAGGAGGAGGATTTATATGGAGGAGGAGGAGGATTTATATGGAGGAGGAGGATTTATATGGAGGAGGAGGAGGAGGATTTATATGGAGGAGGAGGAGGAGGATTTATATGGAGGAGGAGGAGGAGGATTTATATGGAGGAGGAGGATTTATATGGAGGAGGAGGAGGATTTATATGGAGGAGGAGGAGGATTTATATGGAGGAGGAGGATTTATATGGAGAAGGAGGAGGAGGAGGATTTATATGGAGAAGGAGGAGGAGGAGGATTTATATGGAGGAGGAGGAGGATTTATATGGAGAAGGAGGAGGAGGAGGATTTATATGGAGAAGGAGGAGGAGGAGGATTTATATGGAGGAGGAGGATTTATATGGAGGAGGAGGAGGATTTATATGGAGGAGGAGGAGGAGGAGGAGGATTTATATGGAGGAGGAGGAGGAGAAGGATTTATATGGAGAAGGAGGAGGAGGATTTATATGGAGAAGGAGGAGGAGGATTTATATGGAGAAGGAGGAGGAGGATTTATATGGAGAAGGAGGAGGAGGATTTATATGGAGAAGGAGGAGGAGGATTTATATGGAGAAGGAGGAGGAGGATTTATATGGAGAAGGAGGAGGAGGATTTATATGGAGAAGGAGGAGGAGGAGGATTTATATGGAGAAGGAGGAGGAGGAGGATTTATATGGAGAAGGAGGAGGAGGAGGATTTATATGGAGAAGGAGGAGGAGGAGGATTTATATGGAGAAGGAGGAGGAGGATTTATATGGAGGAGGAGGATTTATATGGAGGAGGAGGAGGAGGAGGATTTATATGGAGGAGGAGGATTTATATGGAGGAGGAGGAGGAGGATTTATATGGAGGAGGAGGAGGATTTATATGGAGGAGGAGGAGGATTTATATGGAGAAGGAGGAGGAGGAGGAGGATTTATATGGAGAAGGAGGAGGAGGAGGAGGATTTATATGGAGAAGGAGGAGGAGGAGGAGGATTTATATGGAGAAGGAGGAGGAGGATTTATATGGAGGAGGAGGAGGATTTATATGGATAAGGAGGAGGAGGAGGATTTATATGGAGAAGGAGGAGGAGGAGGAGGATTTATATGGAGAAGGAGGAGGAGGAGGAGGATTTATATGGAGGAGGAGGAGGAGGATTTATATGGAGAAGGAGGAGGAGGAGGAGGAGGATTTATATGGAGAAGGAGGAGGAGGAGGAGGATTTATATGGAGAAGGAGGAGGAGGAGGATTTATATGGAGAAGGAGGAGGAGGAGGATTTATATGGAGGAGGAAGAGGAGGATTTATATGGAGGCGGATTTATATGGAGGAGGAAGAGGAGGATTTATATGGAGGAGGAAGAGGAGGATTTATATGGAGGAGGATTTATATGGAGGAGGAAGAGGAGGATTTATATGGAGGAAGAGGAGGATTTATATGGAGGAAGAGGAGGATTTATATGGAGGAGGATTTATATGGAGAAGGAGGAGGAGGATTTATATGGAGAAGGAGGAGGAGGATTTATATGGAGGAGGATTTATATGGAAGAGGAGGATTTATATGGAAGAGGAGGATTTATATGAAGGAGGAGGAGGATTTATATGGAGGAGGAGGGTTTATATGGAGGAGGAGGATATTCTGCTCCAATTAACCCTGTTATCCCCATCCAGGTCTCGTACACAGCTGAGGGATTCTGCGAGCGGAACAGGGATGTTTTATTCACCGACCTTATAGAACTTATGCAGAGCAGTGAGATGTGAGTCTGTCCGTTACCGGCCCGCACTGACCACAGGCGCTGGATCCGCACCTCCTGCAGTGCAGGTGGCGGATTCTGGCGGTGTGCAGCAGCAGTGATTCCCATCGTGCAGTTTTCACCAGTAATCTGAAGCTGACAATCTTGTCTTGTGTCGTTCAGACCATTTATCAGAGCTCGCTTTCCGGAGAATCTCAACGCAGATAAGAAAGGACGTCCGAGCACAGCCAGCAGCAAGATCAAGGTGAGTGACCCCCCTATGTGTGCCGTATCCCCCCGACATCAGTGCAAATGGTGCCTCACAGGGAAATTCATGTCTATGAGGTGGACTGAATGTCTGACTCACTGCATGCTGTCTCTGCATGTCAGGAGGCTTCCAGGTTTCTCAGGGTCTCTCTGTAAGGTTCTGGGTTTCTGTGTCAGGATCTCTCTGTAAGGTTCTGGGTTTCTGTGTCAGGATTTCTATGTAAGGTTCTGGGTTTCTGTGTCGGGATCTCTATGTAAGGTTCTGGGTTTCTGTGTCAGGATCTCTATGTAAGGTTCCGGGTTTCTGTGTCGGGATCTCTATGTAAGGTTCTGGGTTTCTGTGTCAGGGTCTCTCTGTAAGGTTCCTGGTTTCTGTGTCAGGATCTCTATGTAAGGTTCTGGGTTTCTGTGTCGGGATCTCTATGTAAGGTTCTGGGTTTCTGTCGGGATCTCAATGTAAGGTTCTGGGTTTCTGTGTCGGGACCTCTATGTAAGGTTCTGTGTTTCTGTGTCAGGGTCTCTCTGTAAGGTTCTGGGTTTCTGTCGGGATCTCAATGTAAGGTTCTGGGTTTCTGTGTCGGGACCTCTATGTAAGGTTCTGGGTTTCTGTGTCGGGATCTCTCTGTAAGGTTCCGGGTTTCTGTGTCGGGATCTCTATGTAAGGTTCCCGGTTTCTGTGTCGGGATCTCTCTGTAAAGTTCCGGGTTTCTGTGTCGGCATCTCTCTGTAAAGTTCTGGGTTTCTGTGTCAGGATCTCTATGTAAGGTTCCTGCGAGGGGCGCTCTGCTCTGGATTGTCTTGTGACTCAAGTATGTTCTCTTTCCTAAGAAACAAGCCAATGATCTGGTGCAGACGCTGATGAAGTGCACCCCCCACTACATCCGCTGCATCAAGCCCAACGAGACTAAGAAACCGCGCGACTGGGAGGACAGCAGGTAGGTGGAGAGGAAGGGGTTAATCTGATGTGCGGCTCGCAAGTGATATTTGACCGTGAGTCGCTTCTTCCCCTCCAGAGTGAAGCATCAGGTAGAATATCTGGGTCTTCGAGAGAACATACGTGTGCGACGCGCAGGGTATGCGTACCGTAGAGTCTTCCAGAAGTTTCTTAACCGGTATATAGCAGTATGTTGTATGTACGTGTACGGCTGACTTGTTCCCTGGTTCCAGAGGTTTCTTACCAGTGTGTGCTCCTGTAGGTACGCCATACTGACACGGGAGACGTGGCCGGAATGGAGAGGAGACGAGAAGAAGGGAGTCCTCCACCTGCTGCAGGCAGTGAACATGGACGCTGACCAGTACCAGCTGGGCAAAACCAAGGTGTTCATCAAAGCCCCAGAATCTGTAAGTCGGGCGAGGGGTGTTCCACTGACATGGCACCTGGGGGGGGGTCACCGTTCCTCATGGTTTTCTCATGTACGTAGCTCTTCTTGTTGGAAGAAATGAGGGAGAGGAAATACGACGGCTTCGCACGCGTTATTCAGAAAGCCTGGCGTAAGCACACAGCAGTGCGCAAGTACATCCGCATGAGAGAGGAAGGTAGGTGGCCGAGGGAGCGCCCTGGTGGGATCAGTGTGGTCGCCGTCACATAGTCACGATCTACCACCCATTCTGTCACCAGCATCCACCATTGTCCTGAACAAGAAGGAAAGACGGAGGAACAGCATCAACAGGAACTTTGTGGGGGACTACATTGGCATGGACGGCCGGCCAGAGTTGCGCCAGTTTGTCGGACGCAGAGAACGGATTGATTTTGCTGACACAGTGGTGAAGTACGATCGACGTTTCAAGGTAAGGAACCTGTCGGGAACAATTCCTAACATCCTGGCAGACGCTCAGGAGATGCAGGTGATAATGATATCAATACTCGTAGACGCTGAAAAGAGACCTGGTGTTGACTCCCAAATTCCTGTATCTGATTGGCCGAGAAAAAGTGAAGCAAGGACTGGAGAAGGGCCAGATAAAGGAGGTTCTGAAGAGGAAGATAGAGCTGAAGGATATCCAGTCGGTATCGTTAAGGTAATTACCGTGATAGAGTGATTGACAGGGGGATAAATGAGGATCGGGCAGGGGTGTGATGGCCGCTCTCTCCACAGTTCGCTGCAGGATGACTTCCTCATCATCCACGAGGTGCAGTATGACAGCGTCCTGGAGAGCGTCTTCAAGACAGAGCTTCTCAGCCTTCTCTACAAGCGATATGAGGAGAGGATGCAGAAGAAGCTGCTGCCGAGGTTCAGCAACCAGTGAGTGGCTGTAGTCTCTCTTCCGTGGAGAAGTCAACCCTGTCAATGGAACCAGACTTAGATCTTCTTCCCTCCTAGGCTGGAGTTTAAGGTGAAGAAAGAGGGGTGGACACCCTGGGGGGCTGCAGGGTCTCGACAGATCCAGTTCCAGAAAGGATTGGGTGATGTGGCATCCCTCAAGGTCTCTGGAAAGGCATTGGCGGTTAGCATCGGACCCGGGTTACCCTCAGATTCTAGTAAGTAAAATCTGGGTTCTTACATAAGTGTCAGGCATCGAGAAAAACTGGAAGTGACACATTCCTGATTACCTCCACTCTGCAGGACCCACCCGGAAGGATAACCGAAAAAGCCGGTACCTTGGTGGTCAGAGTGGTGCCGTGGGCCGTGGTGAGTAGGATCTGTGTACACGGGAACAGTCCTTCAGGTTCATCGATCACTGGGGCGTCCTGTACATAAATGTCTTCTCTTTGGTCCCTAGGAGCACCAAGAGCCAATGGAGGCAGCAGGAACCCCCAACTCCGGCTGACACAAAGGATGTCCTTCACGTCTAGACAGAGCAGCGTGGAGCAGCCAAGCTTACCAAGACAGGGGGCCAGTCCTATGGCCAAAGCACCACCTGCCAAAATAGACCTGGGCTTCATGAACGTCCCTGATCAGGGAGTGGCAGGGTGAGAATGGCGGGAAGGGTGGGAGAGCAGATGGGTGGTCTCTGGCTAACCCAAAGCAGGTCGTCAATCAGATCAGAAGAGTGGGAAAGGCCAGAATATGGAGTTCAATCAGTAGAACTGCTGGGGGGTCCACATGTGGTGTGAAAGGGGGGTACGGACCCCAGGAAGAGGAGAAGTCACCAAGTGCTCATCTAGGATGGGGTAATGGATCTGCCTTTTCTCATGTAACACAAGCTTTGTCTTCTAGAGTCCTCAGGAGACGTTCCAAGGAAGTGAAACCTGTCCCCGGAGGAGGGAGAGCAAAGCCAACACCTAAACCCAAGCCCCAGCCTCAGCTCCCTCGCTGCCGCGCGCTTTATGCCTACGATGCCCAGGACACAGATGAGCTCAGCTTCAATGCAGAGGACGTCCTGGAGATTGTCCGAGAAGGTGCGTAAGTCCCAATAGGGGCCGGCAAACAAAACCTGGCAGGCATGTAGACCACGGCTCAGTATGGGCTGGCACCCCGGTGGTTGGGTTATAGAATATCCATGAACTCGCTGGGGTGATGTAGGCTTTCTCCCGCCTTGGTCTCAGGCCAGGTCCTCTGTGTCACCTCAGTCACACTGATTCCATCTTGTCTTCTGCAGACCCGTCCGGCTGGTGGCAGGGCAGGATACGAGGCCGGGAAGGTCTGTTTCCAGGGAATTATGTGGAGAAGATCTGACCTCTGTGGCCGTCTGGTGCTCGGCTTCTGGACTTGTACACTGCATCAACCGAACAGAGTTTTTTTATTAATACAGACGGCCGGGGGTCTCCTGGGTCCATACAGGGGCCGGCCGCACTTTTATCGCTCATGTTTTTATATTTGTGCTGAGAAAATTCTCCTATTTATGGAACTGTCAATAAATCTTCCCTCAGCAGTGGCACGCGTCCCACTGGTTTCTCTCCCGCTCGGTGGTCAGGTCCCTGCGGCTGCACTGCTCTGAAGCAGGTCCTGTTCATACACATTCCACCGTATTCCACTGTATCACCGCACATCTGAAGAGCGCCCCATCTGAATAACACAGGTGTCTTTTCCCTTTCATCCTCCATGACGGCATACCATGAGAGATGACCCGCCTCCAACCAGGTAGGGACACGAAGTATAAATTTGACTCTCCTCCGGCTCCTCCTCAGTGTCTTCCTGTCCCTCCAGGTAGGAGATAGGGTTTTCCCTTATGGTCTCCGACCATGAAGAATAAAGAAGATTACCATGTGAGGAGGCAGCAGAGTCCGAACCCTAGTTGAGAGAAACGGGCTCTGGAGACCTGTCTCTTACCTGCTGCTAGCGCGGGCAGACAGGTCCACGTGGGACCGGACACTCAGGGAGTCCCTCCGGTCAGTTGCTAAGCTCCACACTGCGATCCGGCATGGCCGGCGCTCACAGTGTCGTCACCGGAAGTGGACGCGCTCCATGCGTTCCACAGGCTTACTTCCGGTATGGGGCCTGAGAGCACTTCCGGCGGTGGATCGCATGCCGGCGGCGGCGGGAGATTCAAGATCGCGCAGGATTATTAAGGAGGTCGTCCTCTGATCTGAGGTCTTAAGGTAAAGCTATTTAAAGGGGAACAGTAAGCTTGGTTGTTACCCTAATCATGCTGGATCTGGGTGAAGTTATGGAGACCACTCGGGGATCTGTATCTGTGAGTAATACCACCAAGACAAGGGTTAAGGCAGTATATTCTGTGATTTAACCCTTATATGTGCAGAGTGAGAAAGAGAGTGCTCAGAAAGCTAAAACTAGTCAGAGGGCAAAAAAGTGCAGTATCTGTTCTGTTAAACTTTCAGATTCCTCTACTAGGAAAGTTTGTAAAAAATGCACTGACAATATTTCTAAGGAATTAGTTCTGTCCTTAAAAGAAGAACTTAAAAACACTATTAGAGAAGAAATCAGGGCTGCGATGTCAGATCCCTCATTAATCCCTTCCTGCTCCAAACAGGCGCAGGGACCAGCGACAAAAACGTTGGATTCAGAATCAGGAGAACTCGGGTCCGAAGATTCTGGATCTGATTCAGAATTTAAAAACTATCTTTTTTCATCAGCGGATACCAGAGAGTTAATTAAAGTGGTTAGGGCCACTATGGATCTTTCTGAGGAAAAGGTCCGCAGATAAGTCCATGACGAGATGTTCAGTGGATTTGAGCAGAGGTCTAACCGAGGCTTTCCGGGACATAAAAATATGCACGATCTAATTAAAAGGGAATGGAGGTCCCCGGATAGGAAATTGTTCATTCCTAAGACAATAAGGCGACGGCTCCCTTTTAACAACTTGTCCTAAGATAGACGTTTCCCTATCTAAATTAGTGAAAGGTCCAAACGCCTTACCATTTGAGGATATGGGATCATTAAGGGACCCCATGGATAAAAAGACGGATCAAACCCTCAAAAAGACATGGGAAGCTTGTGCGGCCCTGTTTAAACCAAACCTAGCTGCAACATCAGTATCCAGATCACTAAAGAAATGGCTCGCGCAGTTAGAATCCTTACTGAAAAGCGGAAATTCATATGATAGTCTAAAAGATTCCTTTCTGCTCTTAAAGCTGTGGATTTCCTATCGGACTCCACTGCGGAATCAGTCAGGATAGCTGCAAAGGCATCTGGGTTAGCGGTCGTGGCGAGAAGGTCCCTCTGGTTAAAGTCTTGGTCGGGAGAGGTCAGTTCAAAACTAAAGTTATGTACCTTGCCTTTTCATGGTAATTTGTTGTTTGGAGAAGATCTAGAATCCATCCTAGAAAAGGCTTCCGACTCAAAGAAAACCTTTCCCAGGGACTCCGGAAAAAGGAAATTTCCCTTTCGGAGGGTTAAAAAAGGAAACCCCTTTCAAGCGAAGCAAACGAATAGGGATTCGAGCTGGTCAAGGGGAAGAAACCAGAAGAGTAGAGGGTACTTGTTCTCTACAAAGAATACGGAACCGTCAAAGCAATGACGCCAGTGCTCAGGTAGGAGGGAGATTACGTTTTTTTCTAGACTATTGGGAAAAGATTACAACAAACCCTTGGGTCTTAAATATAATATCAGAAGGCTACAAAATAGTTTTCCGTCTTCCTCCTCCCTCAAATATTTTCAGGGAAACTCCAATTCAAAAAACAACCGTTCTTCAAACAAATCTGGAAGAAGGGATTCGGAAGCTGCTGTCTCAAAAAGCCATAATTCCGGTTCCCCATTCTCAAAAAGGTCAGGGATATTATTCAACCGTTTTTCTAGTAAAAAAAAAACAGACAGGAAATTTCGGTTAATAATAAACCTAAAAAACTTGAACAAGTTCATACAATACAACAAATTCAAAATGGAAACAATAAGATCAACCGTGAATCTGCTAAAAAAGGGAGACTTCTTGGCCTCCATAGACTTAAGAGACGCATACTACCATATTCCGGTATGCAAACAGTCTCAGAAATTCCTGCGGATATCGCTCTATTTGGGGAAAGATCTGCTCCACTTTCAGTTCCAGGTATTACCCTTTGGAATAACCTCGGCCCCCAGAGTCTTCACACAGGTGATGCTGGAGCTGGTGGCCCACTTGAGAAGGAGAAACATCCTGATTGTTCCTTACCTAGATGACCTACTGATAGTAGGCGAGACAAGACAGTCCCTGGAGAACAATCTCTTAGTGACCTGCCAGACGCTGTATCTAGCGGGATGGCTAATAAATTGGGAAAAATCAAAGCCAGTCCCGTCCCAGGAAATAATTTTCTTAGGCCTCTCCCTGGACACCACTCGTCAGAGGACGTCTTTTACAGAGCAAAAAGTGTCGGGAGTGGTAGAAAAAGTCTCAAGGTTTCAAAGTCATCCATCTTGTTCGAGAGGAGATCAGACAACACAACAGTGGTGGTATATTTAAACCATCAAGGTGGAACAAGGAGCCAATGTCTGAGCCAAATAACAGAAAAGATTTTTTCCTGGGCAGAAGAAAATATAAGACCCTAAGCAGACTTCCTAAGCAGGGTCAAGATATATCAAACAGAATGGAGTTTGAAGAAACAAGTTTTTCACCAAATAACCAAAAAATGGGGGGTTCCCCAGATAGACCTCTTTGCGTCAGCCACAAACGCAAAAGTAGGTAGTTTCCTTTCCCTCAATCCAAGAGACGGAAGCGAAGGGATAGACGCCTTTTCAATAAAATGGGATTTCCATCTGGCTTACGCCTTCCCTCCTCTGCAACTAATTTCTCGAGTGATAAAGAAGATGAGGCAAGACAGGGCTCACGTTGTTCTGATAGCCCCCTTATGGCCCAAGAAATCAGGGTTTCCACTATTAAAGATCATGTCCATCCAAAGTCCATGGATCCTTCCTTGGGATCAGGATTTGTTGTTGCAGGGACCAGTTTACCATCCCGAGGTGGAAAGGGTGCATTTAGCAGCCTGGATCCTAAAAGCTAGAGGCCTGTCAGATCCTGTCATCAATACTATGTCGGCTAGTAGAAGGAGGTAACCTCAAAGATCTATAATAAAGTATGGAGAACTTTTAATACCTGGTGTATAAAAGAGAAAGTATCCCCGGAAAAAATTTCAGTTCTAGTTTTTTTACAATCTGGGCTGGAGAAAGGTCTTCGTCCCAATACACTAAGGGTTCACGTATCGGCTCTTAGTGCAGTTTTTGATGAAAAAATTGCCAATCATTCTTGGATTATCAGATTCCTTAAAGGGGCAGACAGACTGAGACCATCATTGAAAGCCACGACTCCCCCCTGGGATCTCAATGTGGTTTTATCAGGCTTAATAGAAAGTCCTTTTGAACCCTTATCATCTGTCTCTATAAAATATATAACACTAAAAACCCTGTTCTTGGTGGCAATTACGTCAGCCCGCAGGGTTAGTGAAATCCAGGCCCTGAAGATCAATGAGCCTTTCTGTGTCATTTCTTCAGATAGAATTACGTTTAAATTGGAGAACTCCTTCCTTCCCAAAGTTGTGTCTAATTTCCACAGGCAAGAAGAAATATTGGTTCCCTCGTTTTGTGACGACCCGAAAACAGAAGGAGAGGTTTCATAAATTGGACGTACGCAGAGCAGTTCTAATACATTTAGAAGCCACGAAGGCCTTCAGAAAGACGGACTCCTTATTTGTTCAGTTTCTTGGCACAAATAAAGGGTCAGAGAGCGACAAAAAATACGGTTTCCAGATGGATTAAAACGGCGATTTCAGAATCATATAAAGCGCTAGGAAAATCGCCTCCTGAAGCCTTTACAGCGCATTCTACAAGATCGGTTTCTGCCCCCTGGGCAGAAAGGGCTAACGCTTCACTAGAGCAGATCTGTAGGGCGGCCACTTGGTCGAGCCCTAATACTAGTCCATGTTAAGGCAGGTCAAGATCTGGCCTTTGGGAGGAAAGTTCTTCAAGCTATAATCCCCCCCCCCCCCCCCTAGTTGTTTAATATGTTATATCTCATGGTATGCCGTCATGGAGGATGAAAGGGAATAAACAAATGACGTACCGGTAATCCCCTTTTCATGAATCCGCCATGACGGCATAGGGGTTTCCCACCCAAAAAAAAATAATAATAAAAAAAATATAAAATATATATACGTTCATAAGAATATGATAGGTCTACACATAGGTGATGGTGTGCAGAAAAAAATAAAGGTATAAATGGAAAGATTCGAAAGAACACTCTCGAGGCTGTCGATCCAGAAAGACACTGAGGAGGAGCCGGAGGAGCGTCAAATTTATACTTCCTGTCCCTACCTGGTCGGAGGCGGGTCATCTCTCATGGTATGCCGTCATGGAGGATTCATGAAAAGGGAATTACCGGTACGTAATTTGGTTTTCAAACATGGGAAGCCAGCTTTATTTCTTGTACAAGGATTGGTTGAGCTTCATATAAAAAATAAAAATACTGTAGTAAAATCAAAACTGCAAATTAGAAGTACAATCAGAAAATACCCCCGCCCCTCCCCCACAAGGAGCCGTCCAGCTGGGTTGTGAGGATCTACATACAAGACGGGGGTCCGGGTGTATAGACTGAGGAAGAGAGGACGGGGGGGGTGGGTGTATAGACTGAGGAAGAGAGGACAGGGGGGGTCAAGTGTATAGACTGAGGAGAGGATGGGGGGCCGGGTGTATAGACTGAGGAGGAGAGGACAGGGGGGGCCGGGTGTATAGACTGAGGAGGAGAGGACAGGGGGGGCCGGGTGTATAGACTGAGGAGGAGAGGACAGGGGGGGCCGGGTGTATAGACTGAGGAGGAGAGGACGGGGGGGGGGTGTATAGACAGGGGGGTCCGGGTGTATAGACTGAGGAGGAGAGAACAGGGGGGGGGGGCCGGGTGTATAGACTGAGGAGGAGAGGACAGGGGGGGGTCGGGTGTATAGACTGAGGAGGAGAGTACAAGGGGGGGCTGGGTGTATAGACTGAGGAGAGGATGGGGGGCCGGGTGTATAGACTGAGGAGGAGAGGACAGGGGGGGTCAAGTGTATAGACTGAGGAGAGGATGGGGGGCCGGGTGTATAGACTGAGGAGGAGAGGACAGGGGGGGCCGGGTGTATAGACTGAGGAGGAGAGGACAGGGGGGGCCGGGTGTATAGACTGAGGAGGAGAGGACAGGGGGGGCCGGGTGTATAGACTGAGGAGGAGAGGACAGGGGGGGCCGGGTGTATAGACTGTGGAGGAGAGGACAGGGGGGGCCGGGTGTATAGACTGAGGAGGAGAGGACAGGGGGGCCGGGTGTATAGACTGAGGAGGTGAGGACGGGGGGGGCGGGTGTATAGACTGAGGAAGAGAGGACGGGGGGGTCAAGTGTATAGACTGAGGAGGAGAGAACGGGGGGGGGGGGGCGGGTGTATAGACTGAGGAGGAGAGGATGGATGGGGTCGGGTGTTAGACTGAGGAGGAGAGGATGGATGGGGTCGGGTGTAGAGACTGAGGAGGAGAGGACAGGGGGGGCCGGGTGTATAGACTGAGGAGGAGAGGACAGGGGGGGCCGGGTGTATAGACTGAGGAGGAGAGGACAGGGGGGGCCGGGTGTATAGACTGAGGAGGAGAGGACAGGGGGGGCCGGGTGTATAGACTGAGGAGGAGAGGACAGGGGGGCCGGGTGTATAGACTGAGGAGGTGAGGACGGGGGGGGCGGGTGTATAGACTGAGGAAGAGAGGACGGGGGGGGTCAAGTGTATAGACTGAGGAGGAGAGAACGGGGGGGGGGGGCGGGTGTATAGACTGAGGAGGAGAGGATGGATGGGGTCGGGTGTTAGACTGAGGAGGAGAGGATGGATGGGGTCGGGTGTAGAGACTGTGGAGGAGAGGACAGGGGGGGCCGGGTGTATAGACTGAGGAGGAGAGGACAGGGGGGGCCGGGTGTATAGACTGAGGAGGAGAGGACAGGGGGGGGTCGGGTGTATAGACTGAGGAGGAGAGGAGGGGGCGGTGGGTGTATAGACTGAGGAGGAGAGGACAGGGGGGCCGGGTGTATAGACTGAGGAGGAGAGGAGGGGGCGGTGGGTGTAAAGACCAAGGAGGAGAGGAGGGGGTCGGGTGTATAGACTGAGGAGGAGAGGACAGGGGGGGGCTGGGTGTATAGACTGAGGAGGAGAGGATGGGGGCCGGGTGTATAGATTGAGGAGGAGAGGACAGGGGGGGGGCTGGGTGTATAGACTGAGGAGGAGAGGATGGGGGCCGGGTGTATAGATTGAGGAGGAGAGGAGGGGGCGGTGGGTGTAAAGACCAAGGAGGTGAGGAGGGGGTCGGGTGTATAGACTGAGGAGGAGAGGACAGGGGCTGGGTGTATAGACTGGGGTGGGGGGAGGTGTATAGACTGAGGAGGAGAGGATTGGGGGGGTGTAGTATAGACTGAGGAGGAGAGGACAGGGGCTGGGTGTATAGACTGGGGTGGGGGGAGGTGTATAGACTGAGGAGGAGAGGATGGGGGGGGTGTAGTATAGACTGAGGAGGAGAGGACAGGGGCTGGGTGTATAGACTGGGGTGGGGGGAGGTGTATAGACTGAGGAGGAGAGGATTGGGGGGGTGTAGTATAGACTGAGGAGGAGAGGACAGGGGCTGGGTGTATAGACTGGGGAGGAGAGGATTGGGGGGGTACACCAGGACTGAGGAGGAGAGGATGCAGACAAACCAGAGACACTACTTTGATACTAACAAAGGCCATACACTTTACTGGAACTCTGCCCCCTAGTGGTCACGTCATAGCAGACTGCTTTGGTCCGAGAGCTCTGCTGTGATCAGTAGGGGGCAGTATAGAATACATTTCATCCCAGTCTCCTTGTTCACGTCCAGTATGGCACCACACGGGGGGTGGCAGTGAACGGCAGGCTCAGCTGCGTTTCCTTTCATACAGAGCTGGGGATCAGCCAGATGTTTAGTGATATCTGTTCTTGGAAAAGCTGGGTGACAACCAGTATGGTCGCGTCCTTTTATGCTACTGGGGTTGTCGCTTTTCTAGAGCCTTGAATGGCAGTTCTGCCTCGTTCTAGACTTCAGAAAATGTATTCAGCCATTCAGGAGTCTGGGAAAGCTGGGTGCCTGTAATGAGAGTAGGAGCGCTGCTCAGTGGTGAATGGCGGTACTGCAAGTGAAATCATCCCCAAATAAGGCCTCATGCACACGACTGTATCCGTCTGCCGTGCACATTTCTTTGTGGACCCATTGACTTCAGCTGGTCTGTGGTCCGTGGTCTGTGGTCTGTGGTCTGTGGTCTGTGGTCTGCAGCCAAAAACAGAATGTGATATCTAATAGGTTATCTAGGACGGATCTCTCTGTAGTTGGAGATGGCAAATAATACCAAAGGGGTGAATGGACTCCGTATATAGTATATCACTATAATATATTTATTAAATCAGTGATACTTATAAAATTATATGGAATGTGTAAGAATATATATATAAATCAATATAAAATAAATGTAGAAATAAAGAGATTTAAAAAAAAAATAGTAGTTATAAAAAGTCTGGACCAATATCTCCAGAAAAAATTACATAATAAAGGAAAGATTGTATTTAGAATAAATAAAATATATCAATAGCACGACAGCGACACGTTGTAAGGACTGCGATCTGAAATGCCGGATCTGATATAGGAGCAAAATCTAGTCCAATAGATGATGGAGGTGTCAGGAACAATCTTTGTAGTAGCTCTATATCCAGATATCTTTGTGGCAATAATATGTCCAAAATGGTGTCCAAGTAGATAAAAAAATTATTAAAATGCAAATAATCAATATAAGCGACAAAAATCCATCAATAAGTGAATATATCAGTGAATATGTCAAATGTACCCAATTATGGGGTGATCCAAAAATATTGCAGATGTGCAGCAAAAGTCTAGTATTCCTCTAAAAGTGCAAACGTGCCCAAGGAAGAATGAAAGTAAAAATGAGGAAAGAAATGGAAATGAAAATAAAAAGTGGTCACACTGCCAATATGGACTTATTGCCCGATAGATAGAGATTCTCGCGGAGGTAATCTCAGAAATGCTCTTTCTCGAGAGTGCGGTTAGTAGTTGTAGTATTTGTATACAATGTTGCAATCTGTATCCGATATTCGTATGCGATGTTGCAGTTTGGAGCTTTAATCAATGATACATATTGCAGTTAGCCAGAGATTGTCTGAGTACTCACATGTATGTAGATACTTTTGTTCGTGGCGTCCCACGTGGAATAGGTGTAGGGTCCGCTTACCTCTGTGGCCATCTTCAGTATTACCCCACTGCAGACCTTGTGGTCTATTTTAGTTGGTGGATGAAGCTCTGCTTTATGATCTATTTCTTCTTTTGATGGATTCAGGGACAGCCTGTAATCTGGCTCCCAGAGTCTTTGGCGTCCCACGTGTCTCCGATTCTGTCCGTGCAGGTGATAGGATTGATTTCCTGCTATTTCCTATGGTACACCAGTCACTGCCGTGTTTTCTGGTCTCCTTTTACTTGTAAGCGCTTACTGAAAGGCGATGTTGGATCTCCAAATGCCGGTATCAAATATATCTTGTATTATCCGCCAGACGCGTTTCGAAGACTATACTGTCTCCTTCCTCAGTGGCTATATTTAATCTGTCTTGGCAAACCGGCTCTTAAATAGCCGTCTTCTTAACCCTAACCCAAATTTTTTTGAATCTCTTTATTTCTACATTTATTTTATATTGATTTATATATATACAGTACAGACCAAAAGTTTGGACCCACCTTCTCAGTCACAGAGTTTTCTTTATTTTCATGACTATGAAGGCATCAAAACTATGAATTAACACATGTGGAATTATATACATAACAAACAAGTGTGAAACAACTGAAAATATGTCATATTCTAGGTTCTTCAAAGTAGCCACCTTTTGCTTTGATTACTGCTTTGCACACTCTTGGCATTCTCTTGATGAGCTTCCAGAGGTAGTCCCCTGAAATGGTCTTCACTTCACAGGTGTGCCCTGTCAGGTTTAATAAGTGGGATTTCTTGCCTTATAAATGGGGTTGGGACCATCAGTGGCGTTGAGGAGACGTCAGGTGGATACACAGCTGATAGTCCTACTGAATAGACTGTTAGAATTTGTATTATGGCAAGAAAAAAGCAGCTAAGTAAAGAAAAATGAGTGCCCATCATTACTTTAAGAAATGAAGGTCAGTCAGTCAGCCGAAAAATTGGGAAAACTTGGAAAGTAAGGGCTATTTGACCATGAAGGAGAGTGATGGGGTGCTGCGCCAGATGACCTGGCCTCCACAGTCACCGGACCTGAACCCAATCGAGATGGTTTGGGGTGAGCTGGACCGCAGAGTGAAGGCAAAAGGGCCAACAAGTGCTAAGCATCTCTGGGAACCCCTTCAAGACTGTTGGAAGACCATTTCAGGGGACTACCTCTTGGAGCTCATCAAGAGAATGCCAAGAGTGTGCAAAGCAGTAATCAAAGCAAAAGGTGGCTACTTTGAAGAACCTAGAATATGACATATTTTCAGTTGTTTCACACTTGTTTGTTATGTATATAATTCCACATGTGTTAATTCATAGTTTTGATGCCTTCATAGTCATGAAAATAAAGAAAACTCTTTGAATGAGAAGGTGTGTCCAAACTTTTGGTCTGTACTGTATATATATATATATATATATATATATATTCTTACACATTCCATATAATTTTAAAAGTATCACTGATTTAATAAATATATTATAGTGATATACTATATACGGAGTCCATTTATAAGAGTGCCCATTCACCCCTTTGGTATTAAATACAGAATGTGACCTATAATTTGCAGACAGCAAAATGGATACGGTGATGTGACTGTAGCATAAAGGCTTGGACTCTCATTTCAGGGGTACGTCTACAGGGGCCGCTGTGTTTGGACCCTCCTAGGTCAGTATCTCTACCTCTAGGTGCAAACAGATCATGTGAAATGTATTGTACAAATACACGGATGGTTTTCTTCCAGGACCAGCGCCTCTCCTGTCTGTGGTTGTGTGTGGTCCTGCAGCTCTGTTACTCCAGAAGGGACTGAGTGTTAATACCGCACACACGCTGTGGACGGGCGGTGTTGGGACTGCAAGAAAGTAGAAGCACAGGGGGTCGGTGGAGTTGCACACCACGGACACATCGGCGGAGAAGCCCGAAAGGTTCTACAACCCCCGGTATCTTAGAAGAAAGCCGCCATGTTTGTTCTTCTCCTTCCTACCGGTGACTGGTCTCTTCATCCTGTCTAATAGAAGTGAAGTGTCCCTTTAATTACTCCCTGTGTTCTGTCCTCCCCCTCTCCTCCCTGCGCTCTCTCCTCCCTCTGATCTGTCCTCCCCCTCTCCTCCCTCTGATCTGTCCGCCGCCTCTCCTCCCCGCGCTCTGTCCTCCCCCTCTCCTCCCTGCGCTCTGTCCTCCCCCTCTCCTCCCTCTGATCTGTCCTCCGCCTCTCCTCCCTGCGCTCTGTCCTCCCCCTCTCCTCCCTGCGCTCTGTCCTCCGCCTCTCCTCCCTGCGCGCTGTCCGCCGCCTCTCCTCCCCGCGCGCTGTCCTCCGCCTCTCCTCCCCGCGCGCTGTCCTCCCCCTCTCCTCCCTGCGCTCTGTCCTCCGCCTCTCCTCCCCGCGCGCTGTCCGCCGCCTCTCCTCCCCGCGCGCTGTCCTCCGCCTCTCCTCCCCGCACGCTGTCCTCCACCTCTCCTCCCCGCGCGCTGTCCTCCCCCTCTCCGTGCTCTGTCCTCCGCCTCTCCTCCCTCTGATCTGTCCTCCGCCTCTCCTTCCCGCGCTCTGTCCTCCTCCTCTCCTCCCCGCGCTCTGTCCTCCGCCTCTCCTCCCCGCGCGCTGTCCTCCCCCTCTCCTCCCTGCGCTCAGTCCTCCCCCTCTCCTCCCTGCGCTCAGTCCTCCCCCTCTCCTCCCTGCGCTCAGTCCTCCCCCTCTCCTCCCTGCGCTGTCCTCCCCCTCTCCTCCCAGCGCTCTGTCCTCCGCCTCTCCTCCCTCTGATCTGTCCTCCCCCTCTCTTCCCCGCGCTCTGTCCTCCCCGCGCTCTCTCCTCCCTCTGATCTGTCCTCCCCCTCTCCGCTCAGTCCTCCGCATCTCCTCCCTCTGATCTGTCCTCCGCCTCTCCTCCCCACGCTCTGTGTGGCGAAACCAACCTCGCCACTGGGTTTTGGAGGGGCCTGGCAACATAACCTTGGTGGACTCACTGGACAGAGACAGGCTACCAAATTCAACAGGTCCAGTATTGGGTTGTGGGTGGACTGCCAGACTAACTCAGGTACTGACCGTGAGGTCAGGTATCTGGTTAGTCTTCCCTGGGAGGGGGAGATGTGTGGCGAAACCAACCTCGCCACTGGGTTTTGGAGGGGCCTGGCTGCTGGCCTCTTGCCCCAGGATTATGGGCCCTCTCATCAGCCAGGCCTCATTTGTTCACAAAGGACTTGAACTAACTTGAACTCCTGGTCTAATTCGTGCCATTTTGGGATGTTAAATGTCTGTGTATTGAAAAGGGTTGTGACATTGTATGTTTAAATGGTGATTTCTGTTCTATTGTCCCCACATGTGTATTGGTGATTTCCCTTTGTCTTGAGAGATAATTGGATTGCTCCTCGGGTGTCTCCAGGGCAGAGAGGAGGAAACCATGATGCATTGTGGGGATGTGTTGTGTCTGTGTATCCTGCAGTGCTGCATGTCTGTCCTGTGTCGCAGTCTCCCTTCTGGTCCCCTAGGGGCGTGAACGATTAGTTGCTGTACTTACATTGTATGTGTTGTAACATATTGATTGGTTGTATTTCAAAACCCTGTGGGCGGACCTGTATTTGCAACAACTGTAATAAAAACCAGGCTGGGTGTGCCAGCACCTCAGACCACTGCTTGACCCTCAACACGGAGCCTTGTCTCGTTATTGGGGGGATCCGCTGTATGCTGTTAGAGACTGATTGCCAGGAGTGTAAGCTGATTCCTGTTCGTCTGCTAGCAGCTATTCGTGAGGTCCCAGTTTGGAGTGCTACTTTGTATCCAGTTCGGGAGTTTGGTGTTCTGCAGTAGCTGTGCCTGTCTCTCAGAAAGGGGCCTATCGCCTAAACGGATTTTAACCCCTTGTCTGCTGAAACGGTCCGTTACACTCTGTCCTCCCCCTCTCCTCCCTGCGCTCTGTCCTCCCCCTCTCCTCCCTGCGCTCTGTCCTCCCCCTCTCCTCCCTGCGCTCTGTCCTCCCCCTCTCCTCCCTGCGCTCTGTCCTCCCCCTCTCCTCCCTGCGCTCTGTCCTCCCCCTCTCCTCCCTGCGCTCTGTCCTCCCCCTCTCCTCCCTGCGCTCTGTCCTCCCCCTCTCCTCCCTGCGCTCTGTCCTCCCCCTCTCCTCCCTGTGCTCTGTCCTCCCCCTCTCCTCCCTCTGATCTGTCCTCCCCCTCCTCCCTGCGCTCTGTCCTCCCCCTCTCCTCCCTCTGATCTGTCCTCCGCCTCTCCTCCCTGCGCTCAGTCCTCCCCCTCTCCTCCCTCTGATCTGTCCTCCCCCTCTCCTCCCTCTGATCTGTCCTCCCCCTCTCCTCCCTCTGATCTGTCCTCCCCCTGATCTGTCCTCCCCCTCTCCTCCCTGCCCTCTGTCCTCCCCCTCCTCCCTGCGCTCTGTCCTCCCTGCACACAGTCCTCCCCGCCTCCTCCCTCCTCCGCCTCTCTTCCCCATGCTCAGTCCTCCGCCTCTCCTCCCTGCGCTCAGTCCTCCCCCTCTCCTCCCTCTGATCTGTCCTCCCCCTCTCCTCCCTCTGATCTGTCCTCCGCCTCTCCTCCCTGCGCTCTGTCCTCCCCGCACACAGTCCTCCCCGCCTCCTCCCTCTGATCTGTCCTCCCCCTCTCCTCCGCCTCTCTTCCCCATGCTCAGTCCTCCGCCTCTCCTCCCTGCGCTCTGTCCTCCCCGCACACAGTCCTCCCCGCCTCCTCCCTCTGATCTGTCCTCCCCCTCTCCTCCGCCTCTCTTCCCCATGCTCAGTCCTCCGCCTCTCCTCCCTGCGCTCAGTCCTCCCCCTCTCCTCCCTCTGATCTGTCCTCCCCCTCTCCTCCCTCTGATCTGTCCTCCGCCTCTCCTCCCTGCGCTCTGTCCTCCCCGCACACAGTCCTCCCCGCCTCCTCCCTCTGATCTGTCCTCCCCCTCTCCTCCGCCTCTCTTCCCCATGCTCAGTCCTCCGCCTCTCCTCCCTGCGCTCTGTCCTCCCCCTCTCCTCCCTCTGATCTGTCCTCCGCCTCTCCTCCCCGCTCTCAGTCCTCCGCCTCTCCTCCCTCTGATCTGTCCTCCTCCTCTCCTCCCCGCTCTCAGTCCTCCACCTCTCCTCCCTCTGATCTGTCCTCCGCCTCTCCTCCCCGCGCTCAGTCCTCCGCCTCTCCTCCCTGCGCTCAGTCCTCCACCTCTCCTCCCTCTGAGGATCTTCTCCTCCGCCTCTCCTCCCCGCTCTCAGTCCTCCGCCTCTCCTCCCTCTGATCAGTCATCCGCCTCTCCTCCCTGCGCTCTGTCCTCCGCCTCTCCTCCCTCTGATCTGTCCTCCTCCTCTCCTCCCTGCCCTCTGTCCTCCTCCTCTCCTCCCTGTGCTCTGTCCTCCTCCTTCCTCCGGCCGGTGAACAGGTCGATGGCTTCCTGATGGTCAGTGAGGGGTCTGAGGTGAGGAGAAGCTCATGCTCCTGGGGCTGATCTGCCTTCTCCTGAAATAAACCCCGCCTCTGTGGCAGCCATTTTGAATAATTATTCTTTCAACCAATAGAAACTGACCTCATTTGCATAATTACCCATAATGCATTGCAAAAAGTCTCCCTAAGTTAAATGAACATTGAAAAGAATATATTAAATCCAAAATTTTAGTTAGAAAACAGAATTCTATGACAAAGTGGGCGGAGCTTAGTGGGGCTCCAGGAAGGTGCTGTCCAGGGCCTACGGGTGAGCTGCCGGCGGTGGGTTTGGTGTGGACCGGGACCAAAATCATCTCGTCTAATAAATTCATTAATAGAAATTATTTTTTTTTACATTCTACTCCCTGAAAATGTTAAAATTATGCTGTTTTCACTGTTTCAACTGCACCTCTCAGCAGTTCTCCATCACAGACAGGAAATGTTTGTCAGGTCAGTACCTTCCCCATCACAGACAGGGGGCGCTGTCCATCAGGTCAGCACCTTCCCCATCACAGACAGGGGGCGCTGTCCACACCGGTCAGCACCTTCCCCATCACAGACAGGGGGCGCTGTCTGTCAGGTCAGCACCTTCCCCATCACAGACAGGGGGCGCTGTCCATCAGGTCAGCACCTTCCCCATCACAGACAGGGGGCGCTGTCCATCAGGTCAGCACCTTCCCCATCACAGACAGGGGGCGCTGTCCATCAGGTCAGCACCTTCCCCATCACAGACAGGGGGCGCTGTCCACACCGGTCAGCCTCCTGCAACCACACACTGCAGTACATCAGGTCTCCACCAGGGAGCAGACATACCAGTCTGTATGGCAAACATGAGGCCAAAAGGCTTTCTCTATGTCTGCCCCTGTGCACACAGCGCCACCTTCCCTGCCAGGTTCATGTAACCTAAGGAGAGGAGAAGGCGATGCATTATGGGAAATATGCAAATTAGAGTTGAAGGTGTGTCTATTTTAAACTTACAGGAGTCACAAAGAAAAGGGAGGAGCATCACATTAGCCCCTCCCCAGTTCTTAGCACCCATTTTATGGCACATGGGTTGGGGGGGGGGGGGGGGGCTAATGACTGCAGGACAGGACTCCCCAAGTTGTTACAGACAAGGAGCTTATGCTTGGACCAACTCCCGATAGACCATGGAGAGCAC
This sequence comes from Bufo bufo, assembly GCF_905171765.1. Classification (NCBI taxonomy): domain Eukaryota; kingdom Metazoa; phylum Chordata; class Amphibia; order Anura; family Bufonidae; genus Bufo; species Bufo bufo. The sequence goes on from NC_053399.1 coordinate 101,791,356, forward strand.
AGTGGTCGCCAGCTGTCTACACCAGAGACCCCTCTCATGGTCACCAGCAGAACCACAAGTCTTAGAAGAACACAAATCCAAAACCCAGGAGTCTCCATCAATGAGACAATGCACTATGGGAAATACGCAAATCATAAAGGTCAAAGGTGAGACCAGAGCCACCTATCGGAGATCTACACCTTCCTGTGCTCCATCCACTGAGCAGTGCCAGGAGCTGCTCTATAACAGGCTCCATCACCTCTATGGTGATGATGACATCATCAGGTCCTGGCTGTGGACACCACTCATCTGGAAGTGGTTCTCCTCATCACCAGCCAGAAGAACCAGGGATCTGCAAAGAGGACAACCCAGGAGCCTCCATCACTGAGATATCTATTCCACCTAAGGAGACGAGAAGGCAATGCACTATGGGAAATATGCAGATCTGAGATGGAACAGTCCATCTGTAGTCATCATGGGGGAGGAGGTTAATCAGGTGCTTATTACCGCTGCACGCTCTGTAACTGCTGTTATGTAAATGAATGCGCAGTTGTCACAGCTCCACCCCTTTCACTAACATCACAATGGTGGAAAGTGCAGTTCTGTATGAATACCATACAACCTATGGCAAAAAGTAGGTGCCCCCTCCTTATCCTTGGTTACAGGCAGATATACCACGTCCCAGTATGGGCTGGCACCCCGGTGGTTGGGTTATAGAATATCCATGAACTCGCTGGGGTGACGTTGGCCGTCTCCGGCCTTGGAGCAGGTCCTCGGTGTCACCTCGGTCACACGGATTCCATCTGGTCTTCTGCAGATCCGTCCGGCTGGTGGCAGGGCAGGATACGAGGCCGGGAGGCCGGGAAGGTCTGAATCCAGGGAACGATGTGGAGAAGATCTGACCTCTGTGGCCTCCTGACACTGCATCCACCTCAACATTGAAATTACAGCATCAAGAATGAAGAGTTGTGGACGGATGGAAATCACACCACTGGCAGACATGTTAATTACTGTATATGCAAATTATAAAAAATGGAAACAAAACATTTAAAACATCTCAATTTATTCAGTAATGAGTATGAACGTGTAGAAATCCACGGCCTTCACACTTTGGCTGCTATCAATGAGGTTATTGATGGTCGTCTGAGGAACGTTTTGAAACGCTGAATGCACTTGGGCACACAAATCATCAAGATCCGCTGCTGGCAGCTCCCTCTGCAATTGGCGACTAATGATGTCCCAGATGTGCTTGATGAGACAAGTCTGGAGATGCTGCAGGGCATGGTGACACACTTAGACCATGCGGCCTGGACTTGTCCTGCTGACAAATGGCTCCTGGGACACTTTCAACCAGCAGGGGTCCAGCCATTTCTCCAGTGACCAAATCAATGTATTTACCTGAAATGAAGACTAGAGGGGTCCGGCCACCATACATTATTACTCCTGGGAGTAGGACCAGTGTGATGTTCTCTTGTGAAGGCCACGTGGTCTCCAGACCACTCTGCAGCAATCACTGCATCCAAGATAAATTCGGGACTCATCCCTGAAGAGTAAGGACCTCCATTGCCATCATTATAGCCTTTCAGATCGGTGGTTTGAGGTCAGTGGACACCTCTAGCCAATGACGTGTAGATGCCTCCTGACGGTTTGTGTAGATGCTGCTTGCCGCCCTAGGCTTGGGATGTGACAACTTCACCTGCTGTACAGAACTGATCACTAGGCGCCATTCTTCTAATCAGACGATCCGTCCGGGCAGAGGTTCTCCTCTCCCTGTCATTCCAATTCATCGTACTTCTCCCAACCACCAGGACACACAACATCCAGCAGTGCTGACATCTTGGCCTCAGTGCGTAGTGATCTGCCGGAGTGATAACCCAAGGCCTCTCAGCTGAAGGATTCTGTCCCTCTCAGTGTGACAACAAGTAGTGTAAACCCGCACATGGATGAACAGGAGGCCTCGCACAATCACCACACACAACCTGATCCAACTTCTCAGGTTTCCAGTGGTTAAACATTTTTTGCTTTCAATCTGGCTTTTATGTCCCTCCCACCAGCCACAGATTGGAGCTAGGTGCTAAAATTTTTGCCACCAATTTACATAATCTTACAGTTTCTCCTTCTTGGTGTTGTGATCTCAATGTTGAGGAGAGTATATGGGTGGGTGGGCGCCTCTAGGGAGCCAGCCGTGCTTTTATCACACATTCACCCTGGAAACGTGGGAAGCCGCCTTTATTTCTTGTACACGATTGGTTGAGCCTCATATAAAAAAAAATTCATGTAGTAAAATCAAAATTGCAAACCATTTACAATGGGAAGCCCCCCCAAGGAGGAGCTGTCGAGCAGGGGTCACCTGAGCCACCCTGTGTATATTACTGACTAGTATGGATTCCTGTGCTTGTCCTGAGGAGACACCCCATACAACATGGCTCCGTGGCTGACAAGACGTGGAGGACACAGCTGCGCCCCCCCCGCTGGGGAAGAGCTGAGATAAAATGGCTTCCTACAGCTCTCACAGAGAACATAGTGGAAGCAGCAGTCACAACATATAAATAAGACCCCCTCCCCCAGGGCAGAAGCGTAAAAAATGTCCCAAATCTAGAGCAGCGACCCCGGAGACGTGAGCAGAAAAATAGACATATTTCTACGAAATGTAGTTTACATATCTATAAGGACCGCCCCCGCGGAGCTAGGTTCAGTGGCCAGACGCTTCGTAGAGGAGACCCTGGGATGGTCAGGGTGGGCTCTGTGCTTGGTGGGATGCTTTGTGTCATGATATTAAGGCACTTCACGGGTTTTGTAACCATTGCTCTGGCTCTAGGAGGGTGTGGGCACCCCCTGAGTAATCCCGACACCCCCGCTCCCTCAGTTGTCCGTTCCGCTGCTCTGCCGCTGTTTGATAAAGGCCATACCATGTGTGCGGAAGTGAGTGTTGAGGTTGAGCTGACTGTCGAAGCTTTTATTACAGACCTGGCAGGTGAGTCTGCCATCGGAGGACTCCTCCATCTTGTGGGTGGGCTCTGGCTCCTCCTCGGCCACGTCCTTCATCTTGTGCGTCATGAAGCGATGGCGGCTCAGGGAGCTCTGGGAGGTGAAGCACATCCCGCACTCTCGGCACTGGTGGGAGCTCTCGCTGGTGCAGTGTTGGGGGATGTGCTGCCGGAAGTCGGCCAGGCTGCTGGTCTTGTAGCCGCAGGCTCGGCACTGGAAGCTGCGCTTCGGTTTCTGCAGGGCGGGCTTGCTTTTCAAGGGCTCGTCGCTCCCCGAGTCGTCAGATGAAAGTTTCCGTTTCTTCGAGGATCCCTATGGAAGGCAGAGCAGAGTCTTGGTTTACATGGAAGAAACAGCGCGGCACTGTGGGTAAGCGGCAGCCGAGGGAGAGGTGAGCGCAGGACTCACTCGTTATGTGCTACCCCAATATCTGCGCAGCCCCCCCCATAGATACCAGTATGAAGATCCATCTCTCCCACCTGCGATTTACTGCCGTTCCGAGGCACCAGGACCTCCTGACTCCGCGCCTGGTCTGTCACTTTAATACCGTGCCGCACCTGGATGTGCTTCTCCAGGATGAGGCGGCTGCTGAAGGTGCGCTTCCCCTCCGTGCAGTACCTGTGGGGGCAATACAGTCAACCATGGGGCAGAACAGCTGAGGGCCCAAGGGTTAATGGGGGCCCAGGGCCTACACACCTGCAGGGGTACACTCGCTTAATTCCCTCGTGATTGACTCGGACGTGACGCCGCAGACTGGGCGCCGAGCAGAAGGAGCGTTCACAAAGACGACACGGAAACTTCTTCACAGACTGGAAAACAGCAGAAGGCGGAGTCAGCACCCTAACCCCACCACTGCCCCCCAATATACACCCCCGAAACCCACCCCCCCTCTGTCTATACCCCTCCATCCACTCCTCTATCTATAGGCCCGGCCCACCATCCTCTCCTCCTCAGTCTATACACCCGGCCCCCCCTGTCCTCTCCTCCTCAGTCTATACACCCGGCCCCCCCGTCCTCTCCTCCTCAGTCTATACACCCGGCCCCCCCCGTCCTCTCCTCCTCAGTCTATACACCCGGCCCCCCCCGTCCTCTCCTCCTCAGTCTATACACCCGGCCCCCCCCGTCCTCTCCTCCTCAGTCTATACACCCGGCCCCCCCCGTCCTCTCCTCCTCAGTCTATACACCCGCCCCCCCCCGTCCTCTCCTCCTCAGTCTATACACCCGGCCCCCCCGTCCTCTCCTCCTCAGTCTATACACCCGGCCCCCCCCGTCCTCTCCTCCTCAGTCTATACACCCGGCCCCCCCGTCCTCTCCTCCTCAGTCTATACACCCGGCCCCCCCCTCCTCAGTCTATACACCCGGCCCCCCCTGTCCTCTCCTCCTCAGTCTATACACCCGGCCCCCCCGTCCTCTCCTCCTCAGTCTATACACCCGGCCCCCCCCGTCCTCTCCTCCTCAGTCTATACACCCGGCCCCCCCCGTCCTCTCCTCCTCAGTCTATACACCCGGCCCCCCCCGTCCTCTCCTCCTCAGTCTATACACCCGGCCCCCCCGTCCTCTCCTCCTCAGTCTATACACCCGCCCCCCCCGTCCTCTCCTCCTCAGTCTATACACCCGGCCCCCCCGTCCTCTCCTCCTCAGTCTATACACCCGGCCCCCCCCTCCTCAGTCTATACACCCGGCCCCCCCCGTCCTCTCCTCCTCAGTCTATACACCCGGCCCCCCCCGTCCTCTCCTCCTCAGTCTATACACCCAACACCCCTGTCCTCTCCTCCTCAGTCTATACACCCGGCCCCCCCTGTCCTCTCCTCCTCAGTCTATACACCCGGCCCCCCCTGTCCTCTCCTCCTGAGTCTATACACCCGGCCCCCCCCGTCCTCTCCTCCTCAGTCTATACACCCGGCCCCCCCCGTCCTCTCCTCCTCAGTCTATACACCCGGCCCCCCCGTCCTCTCCTCCTCAGTCTATACACCCGCCCCCCCCCGTCCTCTCCTCCTCAGTCTATACACCCGGCCCCCCCGTCCTCTCCTCCTCAGTCTATACACCCGGCCCCCCCCTCCTCAGTCTATACACCCGGCCCCCCCCGTCCTCTCCTCCTCAGTCTATACACCCAACACCCCTGTCCTCTCCTCCTCAGTCTATACACCGGACCCCCCCGTCCTCTCCTCCTCAGTCTATACACCCAACACCCCTGTCCTCTCCTCCTCAGTCTATACACCCGGCCCCCTCCATCCTCTCCTCCTCAGTCTATACACCCAGCCCCCTCCATCCTCAGTCTATACACCCGCCGCCCCCCCCCCCGTTCTCTCCTCCTCAGTCTATACACCCGCCCCCCCAATCCTCTCCTCCTCCGTCTATACCCCCAGCCCCACATCCCCTCCATCTATACACCCCGGCCCCCCATCCTCTCCTGTCTATACACCCGGCTCCCTGTCCTCTCCTCTTCTGTCAATACACCCGGCCCCCCAATCCTCTCCTCCTCCATCTAAACTTCCGGCCCCACATCCTCTCCTGTCTATACACCCGGCTCCCCGTCCTCTCCTCCTCAGTCTATACACCCGGCCCCCCCCCCCCGTCCTCTCCTCCTCAGTCTATACACCCGACCCCCCTATCCTCTCCTCCTCAGTCTATACACCCAACCACCCCCCCCGTCCTCTCCTCCTCAGTCTATACACCCGACCCCCCCCCGTCCTCTCCTCCTCAGTCTATACACCCGCCCCCCCCCCGTCCTCTCCTCCTCAGTCTATACACCAGGCCCCCCCTGTCCTCTCCTCCTCAGTCTATACACCCGACCCCCCCCGTCCTCTCCTCCTCAGTCTATACACCCAACCACCCCCCCCGTCCTCTCCTCCTCAGTCTATACACCGGACCCCCCCGTCCTCTCCTCCTCAGTCTATACACCCAACACCCCTGTCCTCTCCTCCTCAGTCTATACACCCGGCCCCCTCCATCCTCTCCTCCTCAGTCTATACACCCGGCCCCCTCCATCCTCAGTCTATACACCCGCCGCCGCCCGCCCCCCCCCGTTCTCTCCTCCTCAATCTATACACCCGCCCCCCCAATCCTCTCCTCCTCCGTCTATACCCCCAGCCCCACATCCCCTCCATCCTCTCCTGTCTATACACCCGGCTCCCTGTCCTCTCCTCTTCTGTCAATACACCCGGCCCCCCAATCCTCTCCTCCTCCATCTAAACTTCCGGCCCCACATCCTCTCCTGTCTATACACCCGGCTCCCTGTCCTCTCCTCCTCAGTCTATACCCCCGGCCCCACATCCTCTCCTGTCTATACACCCGACCCCCCCCCCCCCCGTCCTCTCCTCCTCAGTCTATACACCCGACCCCCCCGTCCTCTCCTCCTCAGTCTATACACACGACCCCCCAATCCTCTCCTCCTCCATCTAAACTTCCGGCCCCACATCCTCTCCTGTCTATACACCCAGCCCCCCGTCCTCTCCTCCTCAGTCTATACACCCGGCCGCCCCGTCCTCTCCTCCTCAGTCTATACACCCGGCCCCCCCCCGTCCTCTCCTCCTCAGTCTATACACCCGGCCCCCCCCCGTCCTCTCCTCCTCAGTCTATACACCCGACCCCCCCGTCCTCTCCTCCTCAGTCTATACACCCGACCCCCCCGTCCTCTCCTCCTCAGTCTATACACCCGACCCCCCCGTCCTCTCCTCCTCAGTCTATACACCCGGCTCCCTGTCCTCTCCTCCTCAGTCTATACACCCGGCTCCCTGTCCTCTCCTCTTCTGTCAATACACCCGCCCCCCCAATCCTCTCCTCCTCCATCTAAACTTCCGGCCCCACATCCTCTCCTGTCTATACACCCGGCTCCCTGTCCTCTCCTCCTCAGTCTATACACCCGGCTCCCTGTCCTCTCCTCCTCAGTCAATACCCCCGGCCCCACATCCTCTCCTGTCTATACACCCGCCCCCCCCCCCGTCCTCTCCTCCTCAGTCTATACACCCGACCCCCCCGTCCTCTCCTCCTCAGTCTATACACCCGACCCCCCCGTCCTCTCCTCCTCAGTCTATACACCCCCCCCCCCCCCCCCCCCCCCGTTCTCTCCTCCTCAGTCTATACACCCGACCCCCCAATCCTCTCCTCCTCCGTCTATACCCCCAGCCCCACATCCCCTCCATCTATACACCCCGGCCCCCCATCCTCTCCTGTCTATACACCCGGCTCCCTGTCCTCTCCTCTTCTGTCAATACACCCGGCCCCCCAATCCTCTCCTCCTCCATCTAAACTTCCGGCCCCACATCCTCTCCTGTCTATACACCCAGCCCCCCGTCCTCTCCTCCTCAGTCTATACACCCGGCCGCCCCGTCCTCTCCTCCTCAGTCTATACACCCGGCCCCCCCCCCGTCCTCTCCTCCTCAGTCTATACACCCGGCCCCCCCCCGTCCTCTCCTCCTCAGTCTATACACCCGACCCCCCCGTCCTCTCCTCCTCAGTCTATACACCCGACCCCCCCGTCCTCTCCTCCTCAGTCTATACACCCGGCCCCCCCCCGTCCTCTCCTCCTCAGTCTATACACCCGACCCCCCCGTCCTCTCCTCCTCAGTCTATACACCCGACCCCCCCCGTCCTCTCCTCCTCAGTCTATACACCCGGCTCCCTGTCCTCTCCTCTTCTGTCAATACACCCGCCCCCCCAATCCTCTCCTCCTCCATCTAAACTTCCGGCCCCACATCCTCTCCTGTCTATACACCCGGCTCCCTGTCCTCTCCTCCTCAGTCTATACCCCCGGCCCCACATCCTCTCCTGTCTATACACCCGGCTCCCTGTCCTCTCCTCCTTCGTCTATACCCCCGGCCCCCCAATCCTCTCCTCCTCAGTCTATACCCCCGGCCCCACATCCTCTCCTGTCTATACCCCCGGCCCCACATCCTCTCCTGTCTATACACCCGGCTCCCTGTCCTCTCCTCCTCAGTCTATACCCCCGGCCCCACATCCTCTCCTGTCTATACACCCGGCTCCCTGTCCTCTCCTCCTTCGTCTATACCCCCGGCCCCCCAATCCTCTCCTCCTCAGTCTATACCCCCGGCCCCACATCCTCTCCTGTCTATACACCCGGCTCCCTGTCCTCTCCTCCTTCGTCTATACCCCCGGCCCCCCAATCCTCTCCTCCTTCGTCTATACCCCCGGCCCCACATCCTCTCCTGTCTATACACCCGGCTCCCTGTCCTCTCCTCCTTCGTCTATACCCCCGGCCCCCTGTCCTCAATACACCCAGCCCTGCATTCTCAATGCTCTCCCTCCTCTGTGGACCCCTGATTCCTGACCTTTCCGTGCTCCTTCTTCATGTGCAGCACATACTCTTCTCTCTCGGGGAACCAGGCATGACAGATCCCACAGGTGCAGCAGTTGCTCCTTTGTCTGGGGGTCCCAGGCTTCTGTTGATCTTTAGTCTTGATCTTCTTCTTCACGTCCGGGGAGCTCGGTGGATCTGAAGACGACGACTCCTCTACCTCGGCCTCCGGTTCAGGATCCGACTGCTTACTGACGGGAATCTCCATGGGCTCAGGCTTGGGGGTGAGAAGCTCCTGAGACTGAGGGGGGTCCTCCTTCACCACACTGTTATGTGTCGTCTGTAAGAAACCAGAAACATGGAAGCGGTCAGCTCCTGACACACAGAGGACGCAGGAGCGGTCAGCTCCTGACACACAGAGGACACAGGAGCGGTCAGCTCCTGACACACAGAGGACACAGGAGCGGTCAGCTCCTGACACACAGAGGACACAGGAGCGGTCAGCTCCTGACACACAGAGGACACAGGAGCGGTCAGCTCCTGACACACAGAGGACACAGGAGCGGTCAGCTCCTCACACACAGAGGACACAGGAGCGGTCAGCTCCTGACACACAGAGGACACAGGAGCGGTCAGCTCCTGACACACAGAGGACACAGGAGCGGTCAGCTCCTGACACACAGAGGACACAGGAGCGGTCAGCTCCTGACACACAGAGGACACAGGAGCGGTCAGCTCCTGACACACAGAGGACACAGGAGCGGTCAGCTCCTGACACACAGAGGACACAGGAGCGGTCAGCTCCTGACACACAGAGGACACAGGAGCGGTCAGCTCCTGACACACAGAGGACTCAGGAGCGGTCAGCTCCTGACACCAGAGGACACAGGAGCGGTCAGCTCCTGACACACAGAGGACACAGGAGCGGTCAGCTCCTGACACACAGAGGACGCAGGAGCGGTCAGCTCCTGACACACAGAGGACGCAGGAGCGGTCAGCTCCTGACACACAGAGGACGCAGGAGCGGTCAGCTCCTGACACACAGAGGACGCAGGAGCGGTCAGCTCCTGACACACAGAGGACACAGGAGCGGTCAGCTCCTGACACACAGAGGACGCAGGAGCGGTCAGCTCCTGACACACAGAGGACGCAGGAGCGGTCAGCTCCTGACACACAGAGGACGCAGGAGCGGTCAGCTCCTGACACACAGAGGACGCAGGAGCGGTCAGCTCCTGACACACAGAGGACGCAGGAGCGGTCAGCTCCTGACACACAGAGGACGCAGGAGCGGTCAGCTCCTGACACACAGAGGACGCAGGAGCGGTCAGCTCCCTGACACACAGAGTAGCAGGAGCGGTCAGCTCCTGACACACAGAGGACACAGGAGCGGTCAGCTCCTGACACACAGAGGACACAGGAGCGGTCAGCTCCTGACACACAGAGGACACAGGAGCGGTCAGCTCCTGACACACAGAGGACGCAGGAGCGGTCAGCTCCTGACACACAGAGGACGCAGGAGCGGTCAGCTCCTGACACACAGAGGACGCAGGAGCGGTCAGCTCCTCACACACAGGAGAGGACGCAGGAAGCGGTCAGCTCCTGACACACAGAGGACGCAGGAGCGGTCCAGCTCCTGACACACAGAGGACGCAGGAGCGGTCAGCTCCTGACACACAGAGGACGCAGGAGCGGTCAGCTCCTGACACAGAGGACGAGAGCGGTCAGGACGCAGGGGTCAGCTCCTGACACACAGAGGACGCAGGAGCGGTCAGCTCTGACACACAGAGGGACGCAGGAGCGGTCAGCTCCTGACACACAGAGGACGCAGGAGCGGTCAGCTCCTGACACACAGAGGACGCAGGAGCGGTCAGCTCCTGACACACAGAGGACGCAGGAGCGGTCAGCTCCTGACACACAGAGGACACAGGAGCGGTCAGCTCCTGACACACAGAGGACACAGGAGCGGTCAGCTCCTGACACACAGAGGACGCAGGAGCGGTCAGCTCCTGACACACAGAGGACCCAGGAGCGGTCAGCTCCTGACACACAGAGGACACAGGAGCGGTCAGCTCCTGACACACAGAGGACACAGGAGCGGTCAGGCTCCTGACACACAGAGGAACGCAGGAGCCGGTCAGCTCGCTGACCAACAAGAGGTACGCCAGGAGCGGTCAGCTCCTGACACACAGAGGACGCAGGAGCGGTAAGCTCCTGACACACAGAGGACGCAGGAGCGGTCAGCTCCCTGACACACAGAAGACGCACAGAGCGGACAGCACCTGACCACCACAGAGGACGCAGAGCGGTCAGTCCTGACACACAGAGAAGCAGGAGCGGTCAGCACCTGACACACAGAGGACGCAGAGACTGTCAGCTCCTGACACACAAGAGGACGCAGGAGCGGTCCGCTCCTCGACACACAGAGGACGGCAGGAGCGGTCAGCTCCTGACACACAGAGGAACGCAGGAGCGGTCAGCTCCTGACACCACAGAGGACGCAGGAGCGGTCCAGCTCCTGGACCCCCCACACAGAGGACACAGGAGCGGTCAGCACCTGACACACAAGACGGACCGCAGGAGCGGTCAGCTCCTGACACACAGAGGACACAGGAGCGGTCAGCTCCTGACACACAGAGGACACAGGAGCGGTCAGCTCCTGACACACAGAGGACACAGGAGCGGTCAGCTCCTGACACACAGAGGACACAGGAGCGGTCAGCTCCTTGACACACAGAGGACGCAGGAGCGGTCAGCTCCTGACAACAGAGGACACAGGAGCGGTCAGCTCCTGACACACAGAGGACACAGGAGCGGTCAGCTCCTGACACACAGAGGACACAGGAGCGGTCAGCTCCTGACACACAGAGGACACAGGAGCGGTCAGCTCCTGACACACAGAGGACACAGGAGCGGTCAGCTCCTGACACACAGAGGACACAGGAGCGGTCAGCTCCTGACACACAGAGGACACAGGAGCGGTCAGCTCCTGACACACAGAGGACACAGGAGCGGTCAGCTCCTGACACACAGAGGACACAGGAGCGGTCAGCTCCTGACACACAGAGGACACAGGAGCGGTCAGCTCCTGACACACAGAGGACACAGGAGCGGTCAGCTCCTGACACACAGAGGACACAGGAGCGGTCAGCTCCTGACACACAGAGGACACAGGAGCGGTCAGCGCCCGACACACAGAGGACACAGGAGCGGTCAGCTCCTGACACACAGAGGACACAGGAGCGGTCAGCTCCTGACACACAGAGGACACAGGAGCGGTCAGCTCCTGACACACAGAGGACACAGGAGCGGTCAGCTCCTGACACACAGAGGACACAGGAGCGGTCAGCTCCTGACACACAGAGGACACAGGAGCGGTCAGCTCCTGACACACAGAGGACACAGGAGCGGTCAGCTCCTGACACACAGAGGACACAGGAGCGGTCAGCTCCTGACACACAGAGGACACAGGAGCGGTCAGACCCTCACACACAGGACACAGGAGCGGTCAGCTCCTGACACACAGGACACAGGAGCGGTCAGCTCCTGACACACAGAGGACACAGGAGCGGTCAGCTCCTGACACACAGAGGACACAGGAGCGGTCAGCTCCTGACACACAGAGGACACAGGAGCGGTCAGCTCCTGACACACAGAGGACACAGGAGCGGTCAGCTCCTGACACACAGAGGACACAGGAGCGGTCAGCTCCTCACACACAGGACACAGGAGCGGTCAGACCCTCACACACAGGACACAGGAGCGGTCAGACCCTCACACACAGGACACAGGAGCGGTCAGCTCCTCACACACAGGACACAGGAGCGGTCAGCTCCTCACACACAGGACACAGGAGCGGTCAGACCCTCACACACAGGACACAGGAGCGGTCAGCTCCTCACACACAGGACACAGGAGCGGTCAGACCCTCACACACAGGACACAGGAGCGGTCAGCTCCTCACACACAGGACACAGGAGCGGTCAGCTCCTCACACACAGGACACAGGAGCGGTCAGCTCCTCACACACAGGACACAGGAGCGGTCAGCTCCTCACACACAGGACACAGGAGCGGTCAGACCCTCACACACAGGACACAGGAGCGGTCAGCTCCTCACACACAGGACACAGGAGCGGTCAGACCCTCACACACAGGAGCGGTCAGACCCTCACACACAGAGGACACAGGAGCGGTCAGCTCCTCACACACAGAGGACACAGGAGCGGTCAGACCCTCACACACAGGAGCGGTCAGACCCTCACACACAGGAGCGGTCAGACCCTCACACGCTTCCTCCTACCTTCAGATGCTCCAGCATGGTGCGCTTTTGGGCAAACAGCAAAGGGCAGTCCGGGCATTTGAAGACGCTCACCCTCTGATTTCCCAGCTGCTGGTCAAAATGGGCATGATCCAAATGGGAGCAGAGCAAAGGTTTGTGGGTAAAAACGGTATCACACATAGCACATTTATAGATCATCCTGGTGAAATAAGAAACATAATGAAAAGCTGTGAAAGTATGTGACCCCCTCCGTCCACCCGCCCAGCTCCTAACATTGCCTCTTTATTACACCCAATCACTCAGCTGACGCGTTTCGCCTGTGTGATCTTTACTCCTAGTGGGAACCCAAGCTTAGGACGTGGTATAAAGCACATGGCCTCACACCAAGGATAATCCTGAGTCTAGTGTGATGTCGAGAGTCCAATGATGGCTGCATGAGATCGGACCCTTGAGAGGTTGCCTGCAGACGTCTGCTCTCCATACTCTGTTAGGGCCACGCTTGGGCTTGTGTTCAGAGCAAGGACTATGCAGGCTAGAAATGCGTCAGCAAGGGATTTTGTGAATTGCTGCCTAGAATCTGTGCAGAGACGTCTCCCTACCCCCAGGTCAGCCTCCTGAGGGGCTACCACCACTTACTTGGCCTGTTGATTGTTGAATCCTGGATGCTGGGTGTAGATGTGGGCATGAGCACTGGGCGCAGATTTGAAGGCCATGGGGCAGACCGGGCACTTGTGAAAGACCTCACAATGAGAAGTCTGAATGTGAGACTTGATGGAGTTCACTCCTCCGAACACCACGGCACAGCTCTGGCACCTGCATGGGGACAGACAGGGGTGGTGAGAGCCTGCTGGCACAACACCGGGCCCTCACTCCGGGGGACTAGAGAATACCTGTAGCCAATCCTGCGTGAGAAATGTAGACAGGTCTCCTTCAGGTGAGTCTGAAAGTTTTCAATGCGGAAGTTGCCCCCACATTCTGGACACACATTCGGGGGGCTCTGCTTGTGCATGCGCTTGTGGGCTTCAAAGCTGCATCGATTTGGCATCATCATGGGGCACAGAGAACACACCTGGAAAAGATAATGAAGGCAGAAGCCATGACATTAATGAGCGCCCAGTGGTCCATCACGCCACCGGGTGCTCAGGGCTTGGACACCTACCGTGCTGCCGCTGGCCGCAGTGGAGGAGATCTGCTGGAAGTGCAGGGCCAGCCCGGCCTTGTTCTTACACTGCTCCTTACACTCCAGGCACCGGAAGGTGGAGTAGGTGGACTGCTCTGGCAGGATGGCCGAGTCGCTGGTTGGGCTGGCTGTAGCTGCCGTGTCCTGGGCTGGACCCGGTGTGGATGCATTTCCTGGCGTCAAAACAGCAACGGACACGAGAGGCGTGACATCCGGCTGCCCGATCATCTGCTCCAGGGCGATGGGCCTCATGACCAGGTGCGAGCACTGCATCACCAGGCCGTTGTCCTTGTGTTTCCGGGCGTGCAGGAGGAGGCTGCACTTATTGAAGAACACCAGGCGCTTGGTGCAGTGGTTGCAGGTCACCTCGATCCTCATGCTCCGCCGGTCGTAGTGCCGGGCCAGGCTTTTCTCCAGGGCAAACGAGTCTCCGCACTCCAAGCAGCGGAAGCCGAACACGGGAAGCGTCAGGCTGGACTCTGCCGGTGGAGTCAGGTTCGGTTTGTAAGTGGGAAGTAAATTTTTGCTGTTGAGGATTTTATTGAAATTCTCCACCAGACTGGACTGTGTGCGGGAGATGACTGTGCCGGCCACGGTCGGGGTAGGTTTTTGGGATTGCACCATGACTACCGTGGCACTGCGTTGTGGGCTGCTGGTGGAGCTGGGGGCCACACTGACATTAGTGAGGGGGGCCGTGGTGGACAAGGGCTGCTGCACCAGATGGATAATGTTCTTGGTCATGACCTTATTGGCCTTGGAGGGCAGGACCACCGCTTTCTGCTGCGCCACGCTCGCTGCCATCAGCATGATGCTGCTGGCATTCTGGATGGTGGACACGGGCAGTATGGAGCCCTGCAGCTTCACTCCATTGCCCAGCGGAAGCTTCATCACCGGAGCAGCATCCACTTTCGATGGACTCGGAAGATCGGCTTTCCCCTTTGGAGGCGACATGGTAGCATCTACTTTTGGGTCAGTTGGGTTCTCTTGGCTGGATTCAGAGACGGGCGGCTGAGGAGAGCCCTCAGACATCTGAACAGACGTAACGGTATCGGAGTCGGAGGACACCCTGGTGACCGTCCTGGTGATGCTCCCGGATTGGGTCTTTATGGTTTTGATCCTGACTTTGAGGGGTCTTGAAGAGTTTGAAGATGGGGAGCTGATGCCTTCTTCCTCGAGGTCACTGGGTAAGCTCCTGGGGCTCCAGTGCGGTTCCTCTTTTACACTGGGGGCATCAGGTTCAGTGCTGGTTTTGAGGTCCTTTGGAAGATCCATGGTTGCTTCAGGCTTTGCCGGAGGTTTGGGCACTGTGCCCTCGCTCATGGTGGTGGGTTTCTCAGGGGTCTTGACTGAACCAATGGCAGGCTTGGGCTCAGGACTGCTCCGTGCAGGTACTGGGGGTCCAGAAGAATGAGGAGAGGCGCACTCTCTTGACGCTGAAGGGCTCCCCGGACGCTCTTCGCCCGGCTCCTCCTTGATGGAGTGGGGCCCCAGACACAGCCCGCCGGCAATTTTACTAATGGTAAAAGGTAGAGGGACGACCCTGTTCAGACCTTCATCCGCCGATGACTCAGCTGGCGGAGGACAGAGAACGGGCTCTGAAGGCTCAAACATCGGCCTCTCCTTCAGTTTCACGTCTCGCGGCCTGTCAATCATCTCCGACACGCGGCTGTCAATGGGATCATCCACTGGAGTGAAGTCCGTGAACAGATCCAAGGCCTTACTTGCCTTCACACGAGGCGTCCAGTTCTCTCCTCCGTTAGAAGCTGGAGGAGCGGCGACCAATGTCCGAGACACCTCGGGGCTGTTGAATCCATTCTGGACGAGTCGAGACCCCGGGGCCGATGCCTCCTTCCCGTGAACGTCCAGCAGGTCTGGCTGCTCCGGACACACCGTGTTCTTCACTATCACGCTGACCGCGGAGATGTCGCTTTGTGGAAGTCCATGCTCGCCACTCGCCGATTCCCCCAGTGAAGGTTTCCCTTGTCCCTCCGAGTCCTCAGGCCCCGACTGAATCGCTTCATTCGCATCCATGTCTGGAATATCAAACGCGGCTAAGAGATCATCAAAGTCAGGGGTTTTCATGTCGCCCATGGTGAAGGTCCCGGGGGGCCTAGGAGAGAACAGAGCCAGAGATTAACCCTGACAGCACTCACAGGGTTAACGCGGGCCTCTACCTGCAGTGCAGCCTCCATCCTCCACGGCTAGGCCGGAGCCTGCTGCATGGCTGATTCCAGCCGCTGATGTCATCATCCCCAGACCCCCTCCCACCTCTACAATCTGCAATAGGATCTCCCCGCTCCGGATCTGCCGCATTCCTGGCCGGGGACAGACCTGGCTTTGTCCTGCAAATGTCAAGAGGCCAGGCGAGCAGATCACATGACCCTGAGAGGGGGCCACGCCACAAACAGGACCCCAGACCTCAGCATTACAGGGGGAGACCCCAAAATGTGCATCTGGCTGAGCTCTCCCCAGCACATTCCCAGTACACACCTGTTCCCGGGGTGGGGGCAGGTAGACAGTCAGCACCTTACCCTGCTCCAGGGCTCCCTGCAACTCAGGGGGTGCACACAGCTGGTGACCAGGAACTGCTCAGGTCTGGGGCCCGATGCACCGCAGCCAGCGTCATGTGACTGCGACGTCAGGGGTCAGGGCGGCCGCCACAGCAAAACAGTCACCTCCTGCAGTGCATTCTGGGAGCAGAGCAAGCAGTCAACTTAACTCCTTGGCTGCTGGAAGTCTGCACTGCAGGAAGAGACAGTCTGTGGGTCCTAAAACCAGGGGTGCCCCCAGGACATGGGGGGCGGAGGACATAGGACGGGGGGACATAGGGGGCGGAGGACATAGGACGGGGGGACATGGGGGGGTGGAGGACATAGGACGGGGGGACATGGGGGGCGGAGAACATAGGACGGGGAGACATGGGGGGGCGGAGGACATAGGACGGGGGGACATGGGGACGGAGGACAAAGGACTGGGGGACATGGGGGGCGGAGGACATAGGACGGGGGGACAAGGGGGGCGGAGGACATAGGACGGGGGGACATGGGGGGCGGAGGACATAGGACGGGGGACATGGGGACGGAGGACAAAGGACTGGGGGACATGGGGGGCGGAGGACATAGGACGGGGGGACATGGGGGGCGGAGGACATAGGACGGGGGGACATGGGGGGCGGAGGACATAGGACGGGGGGACATGGGGGGGCGGAGGACATAGGACGGGGGGACATGGGGGGCGGAGGACATAGGACGGGGGGACATGGGGGGCGGAGGACATAGGACGGGGGGACATGGGGGGCGGAGGACATAGGACGGGGGGACATGGGGGGGCGGAGGACATAGGACGGGGGGACGGAGGACATAGGACGGGGGGACATGGGGGGCGGAGGACATAGGACGGGGGGACATGGGGGGACGGAGGACATAGGACTGGGGGACGGGGGACATGGGGGGCGGAGGACATAGGACGGGGGGACATGGGGGGCGGAGGACATAGGACATGGGGGGCGGAGGACATAGGACATGGGGGGCGGACGGGGACCTCAGATTTACAATGAGCAGTCAGGAAGTCATTATTAGTGAGAGGAAACGAGATGGGGGTCACTCCCCGCACAGTGACTCCCACATTCTCCTCCCCTGACCAGTGACCCCCACATTCTCCTCCCCTGACCAGTGACCCCCACATTCTCCTCCCCGCACAGTGACCCCATTTCTCCTCCCCTGACCAGTGACCCCCACATTCTCCTCCCAGCAGTGACCCCCACATTCTCCTCCCCGCACAGTGACCCCCACATTTCCTGCACCGTGACCCCCACATTCTCCTCCCAGCAGTGACCCCCACATTCTCCTCCCCGCACAGTGACCCCCACATTCTCCTCCCCGCACAGTGACCCCCACATTCTCCTCCCCGCACAGTGACCCCCACATTCTCCTCCCCGCACAGTGACCCCCACATTCTCCTCCCCGCACAGTGACCCTCACATTCTCCTCCCCGCACAGTGACCCTCACATTCTCCTCCCCGCACAGTGACCCTCACATTCTCCTCCCCGCACAGTGACCCCCACATTCTCCTCCCCGCACAGTGACCCCCACATTCCCCTCCCCGCAGTGACCCTCACATTCTCCTCCCCGCAGTGACCCCCACATTCTCCTCCCCGCACCGTGACCCCTGCATTCTCCTCCCCGGACAGTGACCCTCACATTCTCCTCCCCGCACAGTGACCCCCACATTCTCCTCCCCGCACAGTGACCCCCACATTCTCCTCCCCGCACAGTGACCCCCGCATTCTCCTCCCCGCACAGTGACCCCCGCATTCTCCTCCCCGCACAGTGACCCCCGCATTCTCCTCCCCGCACAGTGACCCCCGCATTCTCCTCCCCGCAGTGACCCCCACATTCCCCTCCCCACACAGTGACCCCCACATTCCCCTCCCCACACAGTGACCCTCACATTCCCCTCCCCGCAGTGACGCTCACATTCTCCTCCCCGCACCGTGACCCCCGCATTCTCCTCCCCGCACCGTGACCCCCACATTCCCCTCCCCGCACCGTGACCCCCACATTTCCTGCACCGTGACCCCCACATTCTCCTCCCCGCACCGTGACTCCCACATTCTCCTCCCCACACCGTGACCCCCGCATTCTCCTCCCCACACCGTGACCCCCGCATTCTCCTCCCCACACCGTGACCCCCACATTCTCCTCCCCGCACAGTGACCCCCACATTCTCCTCCCCGCACAGTGACCCCCACATTCTCCTCCCCGCACAGTGACCCCCACATTCTCCTCCCCACACCGTGACCCCCGCATTCTCCTCCCCGGACAGTGACCCTCACATTCTCCTCCCCACAGTGACCCTCACATTCTCCTCCCCACACCGTGACCCCCGCATTCTCCTCCCCGCACAGTGACCCCCGCATTCCCCTCCCCGCACAGTGACTCCCACATTCCCCTCCCCGCACAGTGACCCCCACATTCTCCTCCCCACACCGTGACCCCTACATTCTCCTCCCCGCACAGTGACCCCCACATTCTCCTCCCCGCACAGTGACCCTCACATTCTCCTCCCCGCACAGTGACTCCCACATTCCCCTCCCCGCACCGTGACCCCCACATTTCCCGCACCGTGACCCCCACATTCTCCTCCCCGCACAGTGACACTCACATTCTCCTCCCCGCACAGTGACTCCCACATTCTCCTCCCCGCACAGTGACTCCCACATTCTTCTCCCCGGACAGTGACCCCCACATTCTCCTCCCCGCACAGTGACCCCCGCATTCTCCTCCCCGCACAGTGACCCTCACATTCTCCTCCCCACACAGTGACCCCCACATTCTCCTCCCCGCACAGTGACCCCCACATTCTCCTCCCCGCACAGTGACCCCCACATTCTCCTCCCCGGACAGTGACCCCCACATTCTCCTCCCCGCACAGTGACCCCCACATTCTCCTCCCCGCACAGTGACCCTCACATTCTCCTCCGCGCACAGTGACCCCCGCATTCTCCTCCCCGCACAGTGACCCCCACATTCTCCTCCCCGCACAGTGACCCTCACATTCTCCTCCCTGGACAGTGACCCTCACATTCTCCTCTCCACACCGTGACCCCCGCATTCTCCTCCCCGCACAGTGACCCCCACATTCTCCTCCCCGCACAGTGACCCTCACATTCTCCTCCCTGGACAGTGACCCTCACATTCTCCTCTCCACACCGTGACCCCCGCATTCTCCTCCACGCACAGTGACCCCCGCATTCTCCTCCCCGCACAGTGACCCCCGCATTCTCCTCCCCACACAGTGACCCCCACATTCCCCTCCCCGCACCGTGACCCCCACATTCCCCTCCCCGCACCGTGACCCCCACATTCCCCTCCCCGCACAGTGACTCCCACATTCTCCTCCCCGCACAGTGACCCCCACATTCTCCTCCCCGGACAGTGACCCCCACATTCCCTGCACCGTGACCCCCACATTCTCCTCCCCGCACAGTGACCCCCGCATTCTCCTCCCCGCACCGTGACCCCCACATTCCCCTCCCCGCACCGTGACCCTCACATTTCCTGCACCGTGACCCCCACATTCTCCTCCCTGCACCGTGACTCCCACATTCTCCTCCCCGCACAGTGACCCCCACATTTTCCTCCCCGGACAGTGACCCCCACATTCCCTGCACCGTGACCCCCGCATTCTCCTCCCCGCACAGTGACTCCCACATTCTCCTCCCCGCACAGTGACCCCCACATTCTCCTCCCCGCACAGTGACCCCCGCATTCTCCTCCCCGCACCGTGACCCCCACATTCCCCTCCCCGCACCGTGACCCCCACATTTCCTGCACCGTGACCCCCACATTCTCCTCCCCGCACCGTGACTCCCACATTCTCCTCCCCACACCGTGACTCCCACATTCTCCTCCCCACACCGTGACCCCCGCATTCTCCTCCCCGCACCTTGACCCCCACATTCTCCTCCCCGCACAGTGACCCTCACATTCTCCTCCCCGCACCGTGACCCCCACATTCTCCTCCCCGCACAGTGACCCCCGCATTCTCCTCCCCGCACCGTGACCCCCGCATTCTCCTCCCCGCACAGTGACCCCCAAATTCTCCTCCCCGCACAGTGACTTCCACATTCTCCTCCCCGCACAGTGACCCCCGCATTCTCCTCCCCGCACAGTGACCCCCACATTCTCCTCCCCGCACAGTGACCCTCACATTCTCCTCCCCACACCGTGACCCCAGCATTCTCCTCCCCGCACAGTGACCCCCACATTCTCCTCCCCGCACCGTGACCCTCACATTCTCCTCCCCGCACAGTGACCCTCACATTCTCCTCCCCGCACCGTGACCCTCACATTCTCCTCCCCGCACAGTGACCCCCGCATTCTCCTCCCCGCACAGTGACCCTCACATTCTCCTCCCCGCACAGTGACCCCCACATTCTCCTCCCCACACCGTGACTCCCACATTCTCCTCCCCGCACAGTGACCCTCACATTCCCCTCCCCGCACAGTGACCCTCACATTCTCCTCCCCGCACCGTGACCCCCACATTCTCCTCCCCACACCGTGACCCCCACATTCTCCTCCCCGCACAGTGACCCTCACATTCTCCTCCCCGGACAGTGACCCTCACATTCTCCTCCCTGCACAGTGACCCCCACATTCTCCTCCCCACACCGTGACCCCCACATTCTCCTCCCCACACCGTGACCCCCACATTCTCCTCCCCACACAGTGACCCCCACATTCTCCTCCCCACACAGTGACTCCCACATTCTCCTCCCCGCACAGTGACCCTCACATTCTCCTCCCCACACCGTGACCCCCGCATTCCCCTCCCCACACCGTGACCCCCACATTCCCCTCCCCACACCGTGACCCCCACATTCTCCTCCCCACACAGTGACCCCCACATTCTCCTCCCCGCACCGTGACCCCCGCATTCTCCTCCCCACACCGTGACCCCCACATTCTCCTCCCCACACCGTGACCCCCACATTCTCCTCCCCACACCGTGACCCCCACATTCTCCTCCCCACACCGTGACCCCCACATTCTCCTCCCCGCACAGTGACCCCCACATTCTCCTCCCCGCACAGTGACCCTCACATTCTCCTCCCCACACCGTGACCCCCACATTCTCCTCCCCACACAGTGACCCTCACATTCTCCTCCCCACACAGTGACCCCCACATTCTCCTCCCCGGACAGTGACCCTCACATTCTCCTCCCCGGACAGTGACCCTCACATTCTCCTCCCCACACCGTGACCCCCGCATTCTCCTCCCCGCACAGTGACCCCCACATTCCCCTCCCCGCACCGTGACCCCCACATTTCCTGCACCGTGACCCCCACATTCTCCTCCCTGGACAGTGACCCCCACATTCTCCTCCCCACACAGTGACCCCTGTTAATTTCCACTGGTACATTGTAACAAACCTTCAGGACTCTCAGGTACTAATGTCACGTGTACGGAGGATTATGGGTAATCTGACGCCATCTTTCTCACTCCTCTGCTTGGCCACTTGCTCACACAGCGCTATTTCCTCTACAGACCTGTTGTGGGTAAACTGTTTGAAGGTTTTCTGAGAGATGCTATGTTAGAGCATCTTATGGGAAATAAGCAAATAACGCCATATCAGCATGGCTTCGTGAGGGATCGGTCATGTCAAACTAATTTAATCAGTTTCTATGAGGAGGTAAGTACTAGACTTGACAGCGGCAAATCAATGGATGTCGTGTATCTGGACTTCTCCAAAGCATTTGACACTGTACCTCATAAAAGGTTAGTATATAAAATGAGAATGCTCGGACTCGGAGAAAACATCTGTAAGTGGGTGAGTAACTGGCTCAATGATAGAAAACAGAGGGTGGTTATTAACGGTACATACTCAGATTGGGTCACTGTCACTAGTGGAGTACCTCAGGGGTCAGTATTGGGCCCTATTCTCTTCAATATATTTATTAATGATCTTGTAGAAGGCTTGCATAGTAAAATATCAATTTTCGCAGATGACACTAAACTGTGTAAAGTAATTAACACTGAAGAGGACAGTATACTACTACAGAGGGATCTGGATAGACTGGAGGCTTGGGCAGAGAAGTGGCAGATGAGGTTTAACACTGAGAAATGTAAAGTTATGCACATGGGAAGGAATAATGCAAGTCACCCGTACATACTAAATGGTAAAACACTCGGTAACACTGACATGGAAAAGGATCTAGGAATTTTAATAAACAGCAAACTAAGCTGCAAAAAACAGTGTCAGGCAGCGGCTGCCAAGGCCAATAAGATAATGGGTTGCATCAAAAGGGGCATAGATGCCCGTGATGAGAACATATTCCTACTACTTTACAAATCACTGGTCAGACCACACATGGAGGACTGTGTACAGTTCTGGGCTCCTGTAAACAAGGCAGACATAGCAGAGCTGGAGAGGGTCCAGAGGAGGGCAACTAAAGTAATAACTGGAATGGGGCAACTACAGTACCCTGAAAGATTATCAAAATTAGGGTTATTCACGTTAGAAAAAAGACGACTGAGGGGAGATCTAATTACTATGTATAAATATATCAGGGGGCAGTACAGAGATCTATCCCATCATCTATTTATCCCCAGGACTGTGACTGTGACGAGGGGACATCCTCTGCGTTTGGAGGAAAGAAGGTTTGTACACAAACATAGAAAAGGGTTCTTTACGGTAAGAGCAGTGAGACTATGGAACTCTCTGGCTGAGGAGGTGGTGATGGTGAGTACAATAAAGGAATTCAAGAGGGGCCTGGATGTATTTCTGGAGTGTAATAATATTACAGGCTATAGCTACTAGAGAGGGGTCGTTGATCCAGGGAGTTATTCTGATTGCCTGATTGGAGTCGGGAAGGAATTTTTTATTCCCCTAAAGTGAGGAAAATTGGCTTCTACCTCACAGGGTTTTTTTGCCTTCCTCTGGATCAACTTGTAGGATGACAGGCCGAACTGGATGGACAAATGTCTTTTTTCGGCCTTATGTACTATGTACTATGTTACTACTATGTACTATGTACTATGACCTCTCGCATAGATCAGACACTGCGGGGCCCCAGCAACCAATCACATCCCAGCGTCCATACACGGCCCTGCGCAGCAGGAAACCAGTGACCTGGTTTTAGGCCCCTCTCATCCAATGCTGAACTGGATGTATAAGGGCTGAGGGGCCACGACAACACCCACCCAATCTGAGCAGTTACAGAGATGTCAATGTACAGCGCGAGGTAAGTATGGCAGAGCACAGTGCCCGTAAGAACACACAGCACTGAAGGTAACACTGCCGAGAC
Source organism: Bufo bufo (assembly GCF_905171765.1). NCBI lineage: Eukaryota > Metazoa > Chordata > Amphibia > Anura > Bufonidae > Bufo > Bufo bufo. Next base: position 101,814,849 of record NC_053399.1, read on the forward strand.
CCCGCCCCTGAGGAGCTGATCCAGAACTCGGCTCTATCACTGAGGACGCCCTCCTATGATGGCTAGGATGTATGGAGAGCTCCATGTAATAACCGTTCTGGAGCATCTACGCCTACGGCTCTATGTTCTGCAGTAATGGTACAGAGGGGGGTAACCAGTTGGGGGGGGGGGTCCCTGCACAGTCTGACAATGGCAGCACTGATTGCATAGAGTCAGTCTATGCAGGGACCCCCCCCCCCCCCCATCTGGTTACCCCCCTCTGTACCCTTACGGCAGACTGCTAGCATAACTTCTGGCAGGAATAATACAGGAACGGTACAAGATAGAGCCGTACGTTATTATTACATGGGGGATAAATACAGGGATCTCTCCATACAAGAGAGCTCACCCCTACTCTAGGCCTGTACTGCCGCCATCGTCTTCACTCTCCCCCTGTACAGTCAGGCCAGAAACAGGAGGGGTGGAGGTCGGTACTGCCGCTGCAAAGTAACGCGGGGGATCTGACCCATACCTGGGGTCTGTATACAGGGGGTCTGGTCTGGGGGTCTGTATACAGAGGGGTCTGGTCTGGGGGTCTGTATGCAGGGGGGTCTGGTCTGGGGGTCTGTATACAGAGGGGTCTGGTCTGTCTGTATGCAGGGGGGTCTGGTCTGGGGGTCTGTATGCAGGGGGGTCTGGTCTGTCTGTATGCAGGGGGGTCTGGTCTGTCTGTATGCAGGGGGGTCTGGTCTGTCTGTATGCAGGGGGGTCTGGTCTGTCTGTATACAGAGGGGTCTGGTCTGTCTGTATGCAGGGGGGTCTGGTCTGGTCTGTCTGTATGCAGGGGGGTCTGGTCTGTCTGTATGCAGGGGGGTCTGGTCTGTCTGTATGCAGGGGGGTCTGGTCTGTCTGTATGCAGGGGGGTCTGGTCTGTCTGTATGCAGGGGGGTCTGGTCTGTCTGTATGCAGGGGGGTCTGGTCTGTCTGTATACAGAGGGGTCTGGTCTGTCTGTATACAGAGGGGTCTGGTCTGTCTGTATACAGAGGGGTCTGGTCTGTCTGTATGCAGGGGGGTCTGGTCTGTCTGTATACAGAGGGGTCTGGTCTGTCTGTATACAGAGGGGTCTGGTCTGTCTGTATACAGAGGGGGGGTCTGGTCTGTCTGTATACAGAGGGGGGGTCTGGTCTGTCTGTATACAGAGGGGGGGTCTGGTCTGTCTGTATACAGAGGGGTCTGGTCTGGGGGTCTGTATACAGAGGGGTCTGGTCTGGTCTGTCTGTATGCAGGGGGGTCTGGTCTGTCTGTATACAGAGGGGTCTGGTCTGTCTGTATACAGAGGGGTCTGGTCTGTCTGTATGCAGGGGGGTCTGGTCTGTCTGTATGCAGGGGGGTCTGGTCTGTCTGTATACAGAGGGGTCTGGTCTGTCTGTATACAGAGGGGTCTGGTCTGTCTGTATACAGAGGGGTCTGGTCTGTCTGTATACAGAGGGGTCTGGTCTGTCTGTATACAGAGGGGTCTGGTCTGTCTGTATACAGAGGGGTCTGGTCTGTCTGTATACAGAGGGGTCTGGTCTGTCTGTATACAGAGGGGTCTGGTCTGTCTGTATACAGAGGGGTCTGGTCTGTCTGTATACAGAGGGGTCTGGTCTGTCTGTATACAGAGGGGTCTAGTCTGGGGGTATACAGAGGGGTCTGGTCTGTCTGTATGCAGGGGGGTCTGGTCTGTCTGTATACAGAGGGGTCTGGTCTGTCTGTATGCAGGGGGGTCTGGTCTGGGGGTCTGTATACAGAGGGGTCTGGTCTGTCTGTATACAGAGGGGTCTGGTCTGTCTGTATACAGAGGGGTCTGGTCTGTCTGTATACAGAGGGGTCTGGTCTGTCTGTATACAGAGGGGTCTGGTCTGGGGGTCTGTATACAGGGGGGTCTGGTCTGTCTGTATACAGAGGGGTCTGGTCTGTCTGTATACAGAGGGGTCTGGTCTGTCTGTATACAGAGGGGTCTGGTCTGTCTGTATACAGAGGGGTCTGGTCTGTCTGTATACAGAGGGGTCTGGTCTGGGGGTCTGTATACAGAGGGGTCTGGTCTGTCTGTATACAGGGGGGTCTGGTCTGTCTGTATACAGAGGGGTCTGGTCTGTCTGTATACAGAGGGGTCTGGTCTGTCTGTATACAGAGGGGTCTGGTCTGTCTGTATACAGAGGGGTCTGGTCTGTCTGTATACAGAGGGGTCTGGTCTGTCTGTATACAGAGGGGTCTGGTCTGTCTGTATACAGAGGGGTCTGGTCTGTCTGTATACAGAGGGGTCTGGTCTGTCTGTATACAGAGGGGTCTGGTCTGTCTGTATACAGAGGGGTCTGGTCTGTCTGTATACAGAGGGGTCTGGTCTGTCTGTATACAGAGGGGTCTGGTCTGTCTGTATACAGAGGGGTCTAGTCTGGGGGTATACAGAGGGGTCTGGTCTGTCTGTATGCAGGGGGGTCTGGTCTGTCTGTATGCAGGGGGGTCTGGTCTGTCTGTATACAGAGGGGTCTGGTCTGTCTGTATGCAGGGGGGTCTGGTCTGGGGGTCTGTATACAGAGGGGTCTGGTCTGTCTGTATACAGAGGGGTCTGGTCTGTCTGTATACAGAGGGGTCTGGTCTGTCTGTATACAGAGGGGTCTGGTCTGTCTGTATACAGAGGGGTCTGGTCTGTCTGTATACAGAGGGGTCTGGTCTGTCTGTATACAGAGGGGTCTGGTCTGTCTGTATACAGAGGGGTCTGGTCTGGGGGTCTGTATACAGAGGGGTCTGGTCTGTCTGTATACAGGGGGGTCTGGTCTGTCTGTATACAGAGGGGTCTGGTCTGTCTGTATACAGAGGGGTCTGGTCTGTCTGTATACAGAGGGGTCTGGTCTGTCTGTATACAGAGGGGTCTGGTCTGTCTGTATACAGAGGGGTCTGGTCTGTCTGTATACAGAGGGGTCTGGTCTGTCTGTATACAGAGGGGTCTGGTCTGGGGGTCTGTATACAGAGGGGTCTGGTCTGTCTGTATACAGGGGGTCTGGTCTGGTCTGTCTGTATGCAGGGGGGTCTGGTCTGTCTGTATGCAGGGGGGTCTGGTCTGTCTGTATGCAGGGGGGTCTGGTCTGTCTGTATACAGAGGGGTCTGGTCTGTCTGTATACAGAGGGGTCTGGTCTGGGGGTCTGTATACAGAGGGGTCTGGTCTGTCTGTATACAGAGGGGTCTGGTCTGTCTGTATACAGAGGGGTCTGGTCTGTCTGTATACAGAGGGGTCTGGTCTGTCTGTATACAGAGGGGTCTGGTCTGTCTGTATACAGAGGGGTCTGGTCTGTCTGTATACAGAGGGGTCTGGTCTGTCTGTATACAGAGGGGTCTGGTCTGTCTGTATACAGAGGGGTCTGGTCTGTCTGTATACAGAGGGGTCTGGTCTGTCTGTATACAGAGGGGTCTGGTCTGTCTGTATACAGAGGGGTCTGGTCTGTCTGTATACAGAGGGGTCTGGTCTGTCTGTATACAGAGGGGTCTGGTCTGTCTGTATACAGAGGGGTCTGGTCTGTCTGTATACAGAGGGGTCTGGTCTGTCTGTATACAGAGGGGTCTGGTCTGTCTGTATACAGAGGGGTCTGGTCTGTCTGTATACAGAGGGGTCTGGTCTGTCTGTATACAGAGGGGTCTGGTCTGTCTGTATACAGAGGGGTCTGGTCTGTCTGTATACAGAGGGGTCTGGTCTGTCTGTATACAGAGGGGTCTGGTCTGTCTGTATACAGAGGGGTCTGGTCTGTCTGTATACAGAGGGGTCTGGTCTGTCTGTATACAGAGGGGTCTGGTCTGTCTGTATACAGAGGGGTCTGGTCTGTCTGTATACAGAGGGGTCTGGTCTGTCTGTATACAGAGGGGTCTGGTCTGTCTGTATACAGAGGGGTCTGGTCTGTCTGTATACAGAGGGGTCTGGTCTGTCTGTATACAGAGGGGTCTGGTCTGTCTGTATACAGAGGGGTCTGGTCTGTCTGTATACAGAGGGGTCTGGTCTGTCTGTATACAGAGGGGTCTGGTCTGTCTGTATACAGAGGGGTCTGGTCTGTCTGTATACAGAGGGGTCTGGTCTGTCTGTATACAGAGGGGTCTGGTCTGTCTGTATACAGAGGGGTCTGGTCTGTCTGTATACAGAGGGGTCTGGTCTGTCTGTATACAGAGGGGTCTGGTCTGTCTGTATACAGAGGGGTCTGGTCTGTCTGTATACAGGGGGGTCTGGTCTGTCTGTATACAGGGGGGTCTGGTCTGTCTGTATACAGGGGGGTCTGGTCTGGGGGTCTGTATACAGAGGGGTCTGGTCTGTCTGTATACAGAGGGGTCTGGTCTGTCTGTATACAGAGGGGTCTGGTCTGTCTGTATACAGAGGGGTCTGGTCTGTCTGTATACAGAGGGGTCTGGTCTGTCTGTATACAGAGGGGTCTGGTCTGTCTGTATACAGAGGGGTCTGGTCTGTCTGTATACAGAGGGGTCTGGTCTGGGGGTCTGTATACAGAGGGGTCTGGTCTGTCTGTATACAGGGGGGTCTGGTCTGTCTGTATACAGAGGGGTCTGGTCTGTCTGTATACAGAGGGGTCTGGTCTGTCTGTATACAGAGGGGTCTGGTCTGTCTGTATACAGAGGGGTCTGGTCTGTCTGTATACAGAGGGGTCTGGTCTGTCTGTATACAGAGGGGTCTGGTCTGTCTGTATACAGAGGGGTCTGGTCTGGGGGTCTGTATACAGAGGGGTCTGGTCTGTCTGTATACAGGGGGTCTGGTCTGGTCTGTCTGTATGCAGGGGGGTCTGGTCTGTCTGTATGCAGGGGGGTCTGGTCTGTCTGTATGCAGGGGGGTCTGGTCTGTCTGTATGCAGGGGGGTCTGGTCTGTCTGTATACAGAGGGGTCTGGTCTGTCTGTATACAGAGGGGGTCTGGTCTGTCTGTATACAGAGGGGTCTGGTCTGGGGGTCTGTATACAGAGGGGTCTGGTCTGTCTGTATACAGAGGGGTCTGGTCTGTCTGTATACAGAGGGGTCTGGTCTGTCTGTATACAGAGGGGTCTGGTCTGTCTGTATACAGAGGGGTCTGGTCTGTCTGTATACAGAGGGGTCTGGTCTGTCTGTATACAGAGGGGTCTGGTCTGTCTGTATACAGAGGGGTCTGGTCTGTCTGTATACAGAGGGGTCTGGTCTGTCTGTATACAGAGGGGTCTGGTCTGTCTGTATACAGAGGGGTCTGGTCTGTCTGTATACAGAGGGGTCTGGTCTGTCTGTATACAGAGGGGTCTGGTCTGTCTGTATACAGAGGGGTCTGGTCTGTCTGTATACAGAGGGGTCTGGTCTGTCTGTATACAGAGGGGTCTGGTCTGTCTGTATACAGAGGGGTCTGGTCTGTCTGTATACAGAGGGGTCTGGTCTGTCTGTATACAGAGGGGTCTGGTCTGTCTGTATACAGAGGGGTCTGGTCTGTCTGTATACAGAGGGGTCTGGTCTGTCTGTATACAGAGGGGTCTGGTCTGTCTGTATACAGAGGGGTCTGGTCTGTCTGTATACAGAGGGGTCTGGTCTGTCTGTATACAGAGGGGTCTGGTCTGTCTGTATACAGAGGGGTCTGGTCTGTCTGTATACAGAGGGGTCTGGTCTGTCTGTATACAGAGGGGTCTGGTCTGTCTGTATACAGAGGGGTCTGGTCTGTCTGTATACAGAGGGGTCTGGTCTGTCTGTATACAGAGGGGTCTGGTCTGTCTGTATACAGAGGGGTCTGGTCTGTCTGTATACAGAGGGGTCTGGTCTGTCTGTATACAGAGGGGTCTGGTCTGTCTGTATACAGAGGGGTCTGGTCTGTCTGTATACAGAGGGGTCTGGTCTGTCTGTATACAGAGGGGTCTGGTCTGTCTGTATACAGAGGGGTCTGGTCTGTCTGTATACAGAGGGGTCTGGTCTGTCTGTATACAGAGGGGTCTGGTCTGTCTGTATACAGAGGGGTCTGGTCTGTCTGTATACAGAGGGGTCTGGTCTGTCTGTATACAGGGGGTCTGGTCTGTCTGTATACAGGGGGGTCTGGTCTGGGGGTCTGTATACAGAGGGGTCTGGGGGTCTGTATGCAGAGGGGTCTGGTCTGTCTGTATACAGAGGGGTCTGGTCTGTCTGTATACAGAGGGGTCTGGTCTGTCTGTATACAGAGGGGTCTGGTCTGTCTGTATACAGAGGGGTCTGGTCTGTCTGTATACAGAGGGGTCTGGTCTGTCTGTATACAGAGGGGTCTGGTCTGTCTGTATACAGAGGGGTCTGGTCTGTCTGTATACAGAGGGGTCTGGTCTGTCTGTATACAGAGGGGTCTGGTCTGTCTGTATACAGAGGGGTCTGGTCTGTCTGTATACAGAGGGGTCTGGTCTGTCTGTATACAGAGGGGTCTGGTCTGTCTGTATACAGAGGGGTCTGGTCTGTCTGTATACAGAGGGGTCTGGTCTGTCTGTATACAGAGGGGTCTGGTCTGTCTGTATACAGAGGGGTCTGGTCTGTCTGTATACAGAGGGGTCTGGTCTGTCTGTATACAGAGGGGTCTGGTCTGTCTGTATACAGAGGGGTCTGGTCTGTCTGTATACAGAGGGGTCTGGTCTGTCTGTATACAGAGGGGTCTGGTCTGTCTGTATACAGAGGGGTCTGGTCTGTCTGTATACAGAGGGGTCTGGTCTGTCTGTATACAGAGGGGTCTGGTCTGTCTGTATACAGAGGGGTCTGGTCTGTCTGTATACAGAGGGGTCTGGTCTGTCTGTATACAGAGGGGTCTGGTCTGTCTGTATACAGAGGGGTCTGGTCTGGGGGTCTGTATACAGAGGGGTCTGGTCTGTCTGTATACAGGGGGTCTGGTCTGGTCTGTCTGTATACAGAGGGGTCTGGTCTGTCTGTATGCAGGGGGGTCTGGTCTGTCTGTATACAGAGGGGTCTGGTCTGTCTGTATGCAGGGGGGTCTGGTCTGTCTGTATGCAGGGGGGTCTGGTCTGTCTGTATACAGAGGGGTCTGGTCTGTCTGTATACAGAGGGGTCTGGTCTGTCTGTATGCAGGGGGGTCTGGTCTGTCTGTATGCAGGGGGGTCTGGTCTGTCTGTATACAGAGGGGTCTGGTCTGTCTGTATACAGAGGGGTCTGGTCTGTCTGTATACAGAGGGGTCTGGTCTGGGGTCTGTATACAGAGGGGTCTGGTCTGGGGTCTGTATACAGAGGGGTCTGGTCTGTCTGTATACAGGGGGTCTGGTCTGGTCTGTCTGTATACAGAGGGGTCTGGTCTGTCTGTATGCAGGGGGGTCTGGTCTGTCTGTATACAGAGGGGTCTGGTCTGTCTGTATACAGGGGGGTCTGGTCTGTCTGTATGCAGGGGGGTCTGGTCTGTCTGTATACAGAGGGGTCTGGTCTGTCTGTATACAGAGGGGTCTGGTCTGTCTGTATGCAGGGGGGTCTGGTCTGTCTGTATGCAGGGGGGTCTGGTCTGTCTGTATACAGAGGGGTCTGGTCTGTCTGTATACAGAGGGGTCTGGTCTGGGGGTCTGTATACAGAGGGGTCTGGTCTGTCTGTATACAGAGGGGTCTGGTCTGTCTGTATACAGAGGGGTCTGGTCTGTCTGTATACAGAGGGGTCTGGTCTGTCTGTATACAGAGGGGTCTGGTCTGTCTGTATACAGAGGGGTCTGGTCTGTCTGTATACAGAGGGGTCTGGTCTGTCTGTATACAGAGGGGTCTGGTCTGTCTGTATACAGAGGGGTCTGGTCTGTCTGTATACAGAGGGGTCTGGTCTGTCTGTATACAGAGGGGTCTGGTCTGTCTGTATACAGAGGGGTCTGGTCTGTCTGTATACAGAGGGGTCTGGTCTGTCTGTATACAGAGGGGTCTGGTCTGTCTGTATACAGAGGGGTCTGGTCTGTCTGTATACAGAGGGGTCTGGTCTGTCTGTATACAGAGGGGTCTGGTCTGTCTGTATACAGAGGGGTCTGGTCTGTCTGTATACAGAGGGGTCTGGTCTGTCTGTATACAGAGGGGTCTGGTCTGTCTGTATACAGAGGGGTCTGGTCTGTCTGTATACAGAGGGGTCTGGTCTGTCTGTATACAGAGGGGTCTGGTCTGTCTGTATACAGAGGGGTCTGGTCTGTCTGTATACAGAGGGGTCTGGTCTGTCTGTATACAGAGGGGTCTGGTCTGTCTGTATACAGAGGGGTCTGGTCTGTCTGTATACAGAGGGGTCTGGTCTGTCTGTATACAGAGGGGTCTGGTCTGTCTGTATACAGAGGGGTCTGGTCTGTCTGTATACAGAGGGGTCTGGTCTGTCTGTATACAGAGGGGTCTGGTCTGTCTGTATACAGAGGGGTCTGGTCTGTCTGTATACAGAGGGGTCTGGTCTGTCTGTATACAGAGGGGTCTGGTCTGTCTGTATACAGAGGGGTCTGGTCTGTCTGTATACAGAGGGGTCTGGTCTGTCTGTATACAGAGGGGTCTGGTCTGTCTGTATACAGAGGGGTCTGGTCTGTCTGTATACAGAGGGGTCTGGTCTGTCTGTATACAGAGGGGTCTGGTCTGTCTGTATACAGGGGGGTCTGGTCTGTCTGTATACAGGGGGGTCTGATCTGTCTGTATACAGGGGGGTCTGGTCGGTCTGTATGCAGGGGGTCTGGTCTGGTCTGTCTGTATGCAGGGGGGTCTGGTCTGTCTGTATACAGAGGGGTCTGGTCTGTCTGTATACAGAGGGGTCTGGTCTGTCTGTCTGTATACAGAGGGGTCTGGTCTGTCTGTATACAGAGGGGTCTGGTCTGTCTGTATACAGAGGGGTCTGGTCTGTCTGTATACAGAGGGGTCTGGTCTGTCTGTATACAGAGGGGTCTGGTCTGTCTGTATACAGAGGGGTCTGGTCTGTCTGTATACAGAGGGGTCTGGTCTGTCTGTATACAGAGGGGTCTGGTCTGTCTGTATACAGAGGGGTCTGGTCTGTCTGTATACAGAGGGGTCTGGTCTGTCTGTATACAGAGGGGTCTGGTCTGTCTGTATACAGAGGGGTCTGGTCTGTCTGTATACAGAGGGGTCTGGTCTGTCTGTATACAGAGGGGTCTGGTCTGTCTGTATACAGAGGGGTCTGGTCTGTCTGTATACAGAGGGGTCTGGTCTGTCTGTATACAGAGGGGTCTGTATACAGGGGGTCTGGTCTGTCTGTATACAGAGGGGTCTGGTCTGTCTGTATGCAGGGGGGTCTGGTCTGTCTGTATACAGAGGGGTCTGGTCTGTCTGTATACAGAGGGGTCTGGTCTGTCTGTATACAGAGGGGTCTGGTCTGTCTGTATACAGAGGGGTCTGGTCTGTCTGTATACAGAGGGGTCTGGTCTGTCTGTATACAGAGGGGTCTGGTCTGTCTGTATACAGAGGGGTCTGGTCTGTCTGTATACAGAGGGGTCTGGTCTGTCTGTATACAGAGGGGTCTGGTCTGTCTGTATACAGAGGGGTCTAGTCTGGGGGTATACAGGGGGTCTGGTCTGTCTGTATACAGAGGGGTCTGGTCTGTCTGTATACAGGGGGGTCTGGTCTGTCTGTATGCAGGGGGGTCTGGTCTGTCTGTATGCAGGGGGGTCTGGTCTGTCTGTATGCAGGGGGGTCTGGTCTGTCTGTATGCAGGGGGGGTCTGGTCTGTCTGTATGCAGGGGGGTCTGGTCTGTCTGTATGCAGGGGGGTCTGGTCTGTCTGTATGCAGGGGGGTCTGGTCTGTCTGTATACAGGGGGGTCTGGTCTGTCTGTATACAGAGGGGTCTGGTCTGTCTGTATACAGGGGGGTCTGGTCTGTCTGTATACAGGGGGGTCTGGTCTGGGGGTCTGTATACAGAGGGGTCTGGTCTGTCTGTATACAGAGGGGTCTGGTCTGTCTGTATACAGAGGGGTCTGGTCTGGGGGTCTGTATACAGAGGGGTCTGGTCTGGGGGTCTGTATACAGAGGGGTCTGGTCTGGGGGTCTGTATACAGAGGGGTCTGGTCTGGGGGTCTGTATACAGAGGGGTCTGGTCTGTCTGTATGCAAGGGGGTCTGGTCTGGGGGTCTGTATGCAGGGGGGTCTGGTCTGGGGGTCTGTATACAGAGGGGTCTGGTCTGTCTGTATACAGAGGGGTCTGGTCTGTCTGTATACAGAGGGGTCTGGTCTGTCTGTATACAGAGGGGTCTGGTCTGGGGGTCTGTATACAGAGGGGTCTGGTCTGGGGGTCTGTATACAGAGGGGTCTGGTCTGGGGGTCTGTATACAGAGGGGTCTGGTCTGGGGGTCTGTATACAGAGGGGTCTGGTCTGTCTGTATGCAGGGGGGTCTGGTCTGGGGGTCTGTATACAGAGGGGGGTCTGGTCTGGGGGTCTGTATACAGAGGGGTCTGGTCTGTCTGTATACAGGGGGGTCTGGTCTGTCTGTATGCAGGGGGGTCTGGTCTGGGGGTCTGTATGCAGGGGGGTCTGGTCTGGGGGTCTGTATACAGGGGGGTCTGGTCTGTCTGTATACAGAGGGGTCTGGTCTGGGGGTCTGTATACAGAGGGGTCTGGTCTGTCTGTATGCAGGGGGGTCTGGTCTGTCTGTATACAGAGGGGTCTGGTCTGGGGGTCTGTATACAGGGGGGTCTGGTCTGTCTGTATGTATGCAGGGGGGTCTGTATACAGAGGGGTCTGGTCTGGTCTGTCTGTATACAGGGGGGTCTGGTCTGGGGGTCTGTATACAGAGGGGTCTGGTCTGGGGGTCTGTATACAGAGGGGTCTGGTCTGGTCTGTCTGTATGCAGGGGGGTCTGGTCTGGGGGTCTGTATACAGAGGGGTCTGGTCTGTCTGTATGCAGGGGGGTCTGGTCTGGGGGTCTGTATACAGAGGGGTCTGGTCTGTCTGTATACAGGGGGGTCTGTCTGTATACAGAGGGGTCTGGTCTGTCTGTATACAGGGGGGTCTGGTCTGTCTGTATACAGAGGGGTCTGGTCTGTCTGTATACAGAGGGGTCTGGTCTGTCTGTATACAGAGGGGTCTGGTCTGTCTGTATACAGAGGGGTCTGGTCTGTCTGTATACAGAGGGGTCTGGTCTGTCTGTATACAGAGGGGTCTGGTCTGTCTGTATACAGAGGGGTCTGGTCTGTCTGTATACAGAGGGGTCTGGTCTGTCTGTATACAGAGGGGTCTGGTCTGTCTGTATACAGAGGGGTCTGGTCTGTCTGTATACAGAGGGGTCTGGTCTGGGGGTCTGTATACAGAGGGGTCTGGTCTGGGGGTCTGTATACAGAGGGGTCTGGTCTGGGGGTCTGTATACAGAGGGGTCTGGTCTGGGGGTCTGTATACAGAGGGGTCTGGTCTGGGGGTCTGTATACAGAGGGGTCTGGTCTGGGGGTCTGTATACAGAGGGGTCTGGTCTGGGGGTCTGTATACAGAGGGGTCTCGTCTGTCTGTATACAGGGGGTCTGGTCTGGGGGTCTGTATACAGAGGGGTCTGGTCTGTCTGTATACAGAGGGGTCTGGTCTGGGGGTCTGTATACAGAGGGGTCTGGTCTGTCTGTATACAGAGGGGTCTGGTCTGGGGGTCTGTATACAGAGGGGTCTGGTCTGGGGGTCTGTATACAGAGGGGTCTGGTCTGTCTGTATGCAGGGGGGTCTGGTCTGGGGGTCTGGTCTGGGGGTCTGTATACAGAGGGGTCTGGTCTGTCTGTATGCAGGGGGGTCTGGTCTGGGGGTCTGTATACAGAGGGGTCTGGTCTGGGGGTCTGTATACAGAGGGGTCTGGTCTGGGGGTCTGTATGCAAGGGGGTCTGTATACAGAGGGGTCTGGTCTGTCTGTATGCAAGGGGGTCTGGTCTGGGGGGTCTGGTCTGGGGGTCTGTATACAGAGGGGTCTGGTCTGTCTATATACAGAGGGGTCTGGTCTGGGGGTCTGTATACAGAGGGGTCTGGTCTGTCTGTATACAGAGGGGTCTGGTCTGGGGGTCTGTATACAGAGGGGTCTGGTCTGTCTGTATACAGAGGGGTCTGGTCTGGGGGTCTGTATACAGAGGGGTCTGGTCTGTCTGTATGCAGGGGGGTCTGGTCTGGGGGTCTGTATACAGAGGGGTCTGGTCTGGGGGTCTGTATACAGAGGGGTCTGGTCTGGGGGTCTGTATGCAAGGGGGTCTGTATACAGAGGGGTCTGGTCTGGGGGTCTGTATACAGAGGGGTCTGGTCTGTCTGTATGCAGGGGGGTCTGGTCTGGGGGTCTGTATACAGAGGGGGGTCTGGTCTGGGGGTCTGTATACAGAGGGGTCTGGTCTGTCTGTATACAGAGGGGTCTGGTCTGTCTGTATGCAGGGGGGTCTGGTCTGGGGGTCTGTATACAGAGGGGTCTGGTCTGGGGGTCTGTATACAGAGGGGTCTGGTCTGGGGGTCTGTATGCAAGGGGGTCTGTATACAGAGGGGTCTGGTCTGTCTGTATGCAAGGGGGTCTGGTCTGGGGGGTCTGGTCTGGGGGTCTGTATACAGAGGGGTCTGGTCTGTCTATATACAGAGGGGTCTGGTCTGGGGGTCTGTATACAGAGGGGTCTGGTCTGTCTGTATACAGAGGGGTCTGGTCTGGGGGTCTGTATACAGAGGGGTCTGGTCTGGGGGTCTGTATACAGAGGGGTCTGGTCTGGGGGTCTGTATACAGAGGGGTCTGGGGGTCTGTATGCAGAGGGGTCTGGTCTGTCTGTATGCAGGGGGGTCTGGTCTGGGGGTCTGTATACAGAGGGGTCTGGTCTGTCTGTATACAGAGGGGTCTGGTCTGTCTGTATACAGAGGGGTCTGGTCTGTCTGTATGCAGGGGGGTCTGGTCTGGGGGTCTGTATACAGAGGGGTCTGGTCTGTCTGTATACAGAGGGGTCTGGTCTGTCTGTATACAGAGGGGTCTGGTCTGTCTGTATACAGAGGGGTCTGGTCTGTCTGTATACAGAGGGGTCTGGTCTGGGGGTCTGTATACAGAGGGGTCTGGTCTGGGGGTCTGTATACAGAGGGGTCTGGTCTGTCTGTATGTATGCAGGGGGGTCTGGTCTGTCTGTATGTATGCAGGGGGGTCTGGTCTGTCTGTATGCAGGGGGGTCTGGTCTGGGGGTCTGTATGCAGAGGGGTCTGGTCTGTCTGTATGCAGGGGGGTCTGGTCTGGGGGTCTGTATACAGAGGGGTCTGGTCTGTCTGTATACAGAGGGGTCTGGTCTGTCTGTATACAGAGGGGTCTGGTCTGTCTGTATACAGAGGGGTCTGGTCTGTCTGTATACAGAGGGGTCTGGTCTGTCTGTATACAGAGGGGTCTGGTCTGTCTGTATACAGAGGGGTCTGGTCTGGGGGTCTGTATACAGAGGGGTCTGGTCTGGGGGTCTGTATACAGAGGGGTCTGGTCTGTCTGTATGTATGCAGGGGGGTCTGGTCTGGGGGTCTGTATACAGGGGGTCTGGTCTGTCTGTATACAGAGGGGTCTGGTCTGTCTGTATACAGAGGGGTCTGGTCTGTCTGTATACAGAGGGGTCTGGTCTGTCTGTATGCAGGGGGGTCTGGTCTGTCTGTATGCAGGGGGGTCTGGTCTGTCTGTATACAGAGGGGGTCTGGTCTGGGGGTCTGTATACAGAGGGGTCTGGTCTGGGGGTCTGTATACAGAGGGGTCTGGTCTGGGGGTCTGTATACAGAGGGGTCTGGTCTGTCTGTATGCAGGGGGGTCTGGTCTGTCTGTATGCAGGGGGGTCTGGTCTGGGGGTCTGTATGCAGGGGGGTCTGGTCTGGGGGTCTGTATGCAGGGGGGTCTGGTCTGGGGGTCTGTATACAGGGGGGTCTGGTCTGGGGGTCTGTATACAGGGGGGTCTGGTCTGGTCTGTCTGTATACAGAGGGGTCTGGTCTGTCTGTATGCAGGGGGGTCTGGTCTGGGGGTCTGTATACAGAGGGGTCTGGTCTGGGGGTCTGTATACAGGGGGGTCTGGTCTGTCTGTATACAGAGGGGTCTGGTCTGTCTGTATACAGAGGGGTCTGGTCTGTCTGTATACAGAGGGGTCTGGTCTGTCTGTATACAGAGGGGTCTGGTCTGTCTGTATACAGAGGGGTCTGGTCTGTCTGTATACAGAGGGGTCTGGTCTGTCTGTATACAGAGGGGTCTGGTCTGTCTGTATACAGAGGGGTCTGGTCTGTCTGTATACAGAGGGGTCTGGTCTGTCTGTATACAGAGGGGTCTGGTCTGTCTGTATACAGAGGGGTCTGGTCTGTCTGTATACAGAGGGGTCTGGTCTGTCTGTATACAGAGGGGTCTGGTCTGTCTGTATACAGGGGGGTCTGGTCTGTCTGTATACAGGGGGGTCTGGTCTGTCTGTATACAGAGGGGTCTGGTCTGTCTGTATACAGAGGGGTCTGGTCTGTCTGTATACAGAGGGGTCTGGTCTGGGGGTCTGTATACAGAGGGGTCTGGTCTGGGGGTCTGTATACAGAGGGGTCTCGTCTGTCTGTATACAGGGGGTCTGGTCTGTCTGTATACAGAGGGGTCTGGTCTGTCTGTATACAGGGGGTCTGGTCTGTCTGTATACAGGGGGTCTGGTCTGGGGGTCTGTATACAGAGGGGTCTCGTCTGTCTGTATACAGGGGGTCTGGTCTGTCTGTATACAGGGGGTCTGGTCTGTCTGTATACAGGGGGTCTGGTCTGGGGGTCTGTATACAGAGGGGTCTCGTCTGTCTGTATACAGGGGGTCTGGTCTGTCTGTATACAGGGGGTCTGGTCTGTCTGTATACAGGGGGTCTGGTCTGTCTGTATACAGGGGGGTCTGGTCTGTCTGTATACAGGGGGGTCTGGTCTGTCTGTATACAGGGGGGTCTGGTCTGTCTGTATACAGGGGGGTCTGGTCTGGGGGTCTGTATGCAGGGGGGTCTGGTCTGGGGGTCTGTATGCAGGGGGGTCTGGTCTGGGGGTCTGTATACAGAGGGGTCTGGTCTGGGGGTCTGTATACAGAGGGGTCTCGTCTGTCTGTATACAGGGGGTCTGGTCTGGGGGTCTGTATACAGAGGGGTCTGGTCTGTCTGTATACAGAGGGGTCTGGTCTGGGGGTCTGTATACAGAGGGGTCTGGTCTGGGGGTCTGTATACAGAGGGGTCTGGTCTGGGGGTCTGTATACAGAGGGGTCTGGTCTGGGGGTCTTTATACAGAGGGGTCTGGTCTGTCTATATACAGAGGGGTCTGGTCTGGGGGTCTGTATACAGAGGGGTCTGGTCTGGGGGTCTGTATACAGAGGGGTCTGGTCTGTCTGTATACAGAGGGGTCTGGTCTGTCTGTATACAGAGGGGTCTGGTCTGTCTGTATACAGAGGGGTCTGGTCTGTCTGTATACAGAGGGGTCTGGTCTGTCTGTATACAGAGGGGTCTGGTCTGTCTGTATACAGAGGGGTCTGGTCTGTCTGTATACAGAGGGGTCTGGTCTGTCTGTATACAGAGGGGTCTGGTCTGTCTGTATACAGAGGGGTCTGGTCTGTCTGTATACAGAGGGGTCTGGTCTGTCTGTATACAGAGGGGTCTGGTCTGTCTGTATGCAGGGGGGTCTGGTCTGGGGGTCTGTATACAGAGGGGGGTCTGGTCTGGGGGTCTGTATACAGAGGGGTCTGGTCTGTCTGTATGCAGGGGGGTCTGGTCTGGGGGTCTGTATACAGAGGGGGGGTCTGGTCTGGGGGTCTGTATACAGAGGGGTCTGGTCTGTCTGTATGCAGGGGGGTCTGGTCTGGGGGTCTGTATACAGAGGGGGGGTCTGGTCTGGGGGTCTGTATACAGAGGGGTCTGGTCTGTCTGTATGCAGGGGGGGTCTGGTCTGTCTGTATGCAGGGGGGTCTGGTCTGGGGGTCTGTATACAGAGGGGGGTCTGGTCTGGGGGTCTGTATACAGAGGGGTCTGGTCTGTCTGTATACAGGGGGGTCTGGTCTGTCTGTATGCAGGGGGGTCTGGTCTGGGGGTCTGTATACAGAGGGGTCTGGTCTGTCTGTATGCAGAGGGGTCTGGTCTGTCTGTATACAGAGGGGTCTGGTCTGTCTGTATGCAGGGGGTCTGGTCTGGTCTGTCTGTATACAGAGGGGTCTGGTCTGTCTGTATGCAGGGGGTCTGGTCTGGTCTGTCTGTATGCAGGGGGGTCTGGTCTGGGGGTCTGTATGCAGGGGGGTCTGGTCTGGGGGTCTGTATGCAGGGGGGTCTGGTCTGTCTGTATGCAGGGGGTCTGGTCTGGTCTGTCTGTATACAGAGGGGTCTGGTCTGTCTGTATGCAGGGGGTCTGGTCTGGTCTGTCTGTATACAGAGGGGTCTGGTCTGTCTGTATGCAGGGGGGTCTGGTCTGTCTGTATGCAGGGGGGTCTGGTCTGGGGGTCTGTATGCAGGGGGGTCTGGTCTGGGGGTCTGTATACAGAGGGGTCTGGTCTGTCTGTATGCAGAGGGGTCTGGTCTGTCTGTATACAGAGGGGTCTGGTCTGGGGGTCTGTATACAGAGGGGTCTGGTCTGTCTGTATGCAGAGTGGTCTGGTCTGTCTGTATACAGAGGGGTCTGGTCTGTCTGTATGCAGGGGGGTCTGTCTGAATGCAGGGGGGTCTGGTCTGGGGGTCTGTATATAAGGGGCATCTGATCTGGTCACTCGGGGCAGCAGATCACTAGGGGGAGCTTGGGGCGGCCCGTCGCTGGGGGGGTTGGGGCAGCCTGTTGCTAGGGTGGGCTCAGGGCGTCCCGTCGCTAGGGGGAGTTGAGGCGGCCTGTTGCTAGGGGGGTTGGGACGGCCTGTTGCTAGGGTGCAATTGGGGCGGCCAGTTGCTAGGTGGTTTGGGTCGGCCTGTTGCTAGGGGGGGCTTGGGGTGGCCCGTCGCTGGGGGGGGACTCGGGGCGGCCCGTCGCTGGGGGGGGGGCGTTGGGGCAGCCTGTTGCTAGGGAGCGATTGGGGCGGCCTTTTGCTAGGGGGCGATTGGGGCGGCCTGTTGCTAGGGGGCGATTGGGGCGGCCTGTTGCTAGGGGGCGATTGGGGCGGCCTGTTGCTAGGGGGCGATTGGGGCGGCCTGTTGCTAGGGGTCGATTGGGGCGGCCTGTTGCTAGGGGGCGATTGGGGCGGCCTGTTGCTAGGGTGCAATTGGGACGGCCAGTTGCTAGGGGGGTTGGATCGGACTGTTGCTAGGGGGAGCTTGGGGCGGCCAGTCGCTGGGGGGAGCTCGGGGTGGCCCGTCGCTAGGGGGGGTTGGGGCGGCCTGTTGCTAGGGGGGTTGGGAT
The DNA here is from genome assembly GCF_905171765.1 of Bufo bufo. NCBI lineage: Eukaryota > Metazoa > Chordata > Amphibia > Anura > Bufonidae > Bufo > Bufo bufo. Next base: position 101,832,083 of record NC_053399.1, read on the forward strand.
GGTCTGTTGCTAGGGTGAAATTGGGGCGGCCAGTTGCTAGGGGGGTTGGGTCGGCCTGTCGCTAGGGGGGGCTTGGGGTGGCCCGTCGCTGGGGGGGAGCTTGGGGTGGCCTGTCTCTAGGGGGAGCTGGGGGGGGGGGGGGAGCTTGGGGTGGCCCGTCGCTGTGGGGGGGAGCTAGGGGTGGCCCGTCGCTGTGGGGGGTCGGTCTGTTGCTAGGGTGCAATTGGGACGGCCAGTTGCTAGGGGGGTTGGATCGGACTGTTGCTAGGGGGAGCTTGGGGCGGCCCGTCGCTGGGGGGAGTTGGGGAGGCCTGTTGCTAGGGGGCGATTGGGGCGGCCTGTTGCTAGAGGGGTTAGGACGGCCTGTTGCTAGGGTGCAATTGGGGCGGCCAGTTGCTAGGGGGGTTGGGTCGGCCTGTCGCTAGGGGGGGCTTGGGGTGGCCTGTCTCTAGGGGGAGCTTGGGGGGTGGCCGTCGCTGGGGGGGGGGGAGCTTGGGGTGGCCTGTCTCTAGGGGGGGCCGGCCTGTTGCTAGGGGGGGCTTGGGGTGGCCCGTCGCTGGGGGGGAGCTTGGGGTGGCCTGTCTCTAGGGGGAGCTTGGGGGGGGAGCTTGGGGTGGCCCGTCGCTGTGGGGGGGAGCTTGGGGTGGCCCGTCGCTGGGGGGGTCGGCCTGTTGCTAGGGTGCAATTGGGACGGCCAGTTGCTAGGGGGGTTGGATCGGACTGTTGCTAGGGGGAGCTTGGGGCGGCCCGTCGCTGAGGGGGGCTCGGGGTGGCCCGTCGCTAGGGGGAGTTGGGGAGGCCTGTTGCTAGGGGGAGTTGGGGAGGCCTGTTGCTAGGGGGCGATTGGGGCGGCCTGTTGCTAGAGGGGTTGGGACGGCCTGTTGCTAGGGTGCAATTGGGGCCGCCAGTTGCTAGGGGGGGCTTGGGGTGGCCTGTCTCTAGGGGGAGCTTGGGGGGTGGCCGTCGCTGGGGGGGGGAGCTTGGGGTGGCCTGTCCCTAGGGGGGGCTTGGGGTGGCCCGTCGATGGAGGGGAGCTTGGGGTGGCCCGTCGCTGGGGGGGAGCTTGGGGTGGCCCGTCGCTGGGGGAGAGCTTGGGGTGGCCCGTCGATGGGGGGGGAGCTTGGGGTGGCCTGTCTCTAGGGGGAGCTTGGGGTGGCCCGTCGCTGGGGGAGAGCTTGGGGTGGCCCGTCGATGGGGGGGGAGCTTGGGGTGGCCCGTCGATGGGGGGGAGCTTGGGGTGGCCCGTCGCTGGGGGGGAGCTTAGGGTGGCCTGTCTCTAGGGGGAGCTTGGGGTGGCCCGTCGCTGGGGGGGGGTCGGCCTGTTGCTAGGGGGAGCTTGGGGTGGCCCGTCGATGGGGGGGAGCTTGGGGTGGCTTGTCGCTGGGGGGGAGCTTGGGGTGGCCCGTCGCTGGGGGGGAGCTTGGGGTGGCCCGTCGCTGGGGGGGAGCTTGGGGTGGCCCGTCGATGGGGGGGAGCTTGGGGTGGCCCGTCGCTGGGGGGGGAGCTTGGGGTGGCCCGTCGATGGGGGGGAGCTTGGGGTGGCCCGTCGCTGGGGGGGAGCTTGGGGTGGCCCGTCGATGGGGGGGAGCTTGGGGTGGCCCGTCGCTGGGGGGGAGCTTGGGGTGGCCCGTCGCTGGGGGGGAGCTTGGGGTGGCCCGTCGCTGGGGGGGAGCTTGGGGTGGCCCGTCGCTGGGGGGGAGCTTAGGGTGGCCCGTCGCTGGGGGGGGGCTTGGGGTGGCCCGTCGCTGGGGGGGAGCTTGGGGTGGCCCGTCGCTGGGGGGGAGCTTGGGGTGGCCCGTCGCTGGGGGGGAGCTTGGGGTGGCCCGTCGCTGGGGGGGAGCTTGGGGTGGCCCGTCGCTGGGGGGGAGCTTAGGGTGGCCTGTCGCTGGGGGGGAGCTTGGGGTGGCCCGTCGCTGGGGGGGAGCTTAGGGTGGCCTGTCTCTAGGGGGAGCTTGGGGTGGCCCGTCGCTGGGGGGGGGGTCGGCCTGTTGCTAGGGGGAGCTTGGGGTGGCCCGTTGCTAGGGAGCACACTGCTGGTGACACACCAGGCACTTGGCTCCTCCCCTCAGACACCGATTACCTCAAGTCTCTAATACAAGGTTCCTCCTCTGACATATGACTGAAACCTCAAGTGACACAACTTTCAGACTCCACCCCTGAGGATCTGCTCATGGCCCCGCCTCTGCGGAAAACACGACCGACTTACGTTCCCCTCCCACAGCCGATGGGCGTCCTACCTGCGATCTCCTGGGTGCTGCTGACAGATTACCCCCTGGAGCAGCTCCCGGCGACGCCGCTACATTAAGAAGCCGAACGCCAGGATCTACGTCCGCTTCCTGCTTCTCCGCGCTCCGGTCACCACCCGATGCCTCACAGCAGACGCTCCGGCCTCTTCGTTTTGCTATTGGCTCACATTGTTGTCACTCAGATAATAGCCCGCCTCCAGCGTCCGTTCACTGCGATTCCATTGGACCACAGTCTGTCAGTCCGTCTGCTCCGCCTACTACGCGCTGTGGGAAATTGCATCAGTCTGCATAACGATACGCCCACCCTTCGTTCCGCCGCCTGATTGGAGGATGGATAACACTAAAGACAATTCAATTGGCTGAAGCACACGTCATTCTAATGTCCGTCTGACTTTAGCGGATCAGAGCCCACGTGACTACGGAATTTTTATTATTTTTTTTTACTTTGTGTGTATAAACTTTATTGACTGCGGTTTAGATTGGACAGTGACAAGCGGAAGAAAATGACCAGTAGATTATGAGGAGGGGACGGCGGCCATGGCTCCTCCAGCCTCTCACTGACCGTGTAATGCTGGCAGCCATGTTACCCAGGTCTTCACTGGACATTGTATAACCTGGTGACCTGAAAAAGAGTCCAAAAGAGACTGTAACTGAGCCACAGCTGGGGCGTATATAACCGTGTGCTGTCCCTGGTGGTCGGGGGTATATACAGTGTGCTGTCCCTGGTGGTCGGGGGTATATACAGTGTGCTGTCCCTGGTGGTCGGGGGTATATACAGTGTGCTGTCCCTGGTGGTCGGGGGTATATACAGTGTTCTGTCCCTGGTGGTCGGGGGTATATACCGTGTGCTGTCCCTGGTGGTCGGGGGTATATACAGTGTTCTGTCCCTGGTGGTCGGGGTATATATAGTGGTCTGTCCCTGGTGGTCGGGGTATATACAGTGTTCTGTCCCTGGTGGTCGGGGTATATATAGTGGTCTGTCCCTGGTGGTCGGGGGTATATACAGTGTTCTGTCCCTGGTGGTCGGGGTATATATAGTATTCTGTCCCTGGTGGTCGGGGGTATATACCGTGTGCTGTCCCTGGTGGTCGGGGGTATATACCGTGTGCTGTCCCTGGTGGTCGGGGGTATATACAGTATTCTGTCCCTGGTGGTCGGGGGTATATACAGTGTGCTGTCCCTGGTGGTCGGGGGTATATACAGTGTTCTGTCCCTGGTGGTCGGGGTATATACAGTGTGCTGTCCCTGGTGGTCGGGGGTATATACAGTGTGCTGTCCCTGGTGGTCGGGGGTATATACAGTGTGCTGTCCCTGGTGGTCGGGGGTATATACAGTATTCTGTCCCTGGTGGTCGGGGGTATATACAGTGTGCTGTCCCTGGTGGTCGGGGGTATATACAGTGTGCTGTCCCTGGTGGTCGGGGGTATATACAGTGTGCTGTCCCTGGTGGTCGGGGGTATATACAGTGTGCTGTCCCTGGTGGTCGGGGGTATATACAGTGTGCTGTCCCTGGTGGTCGGGGGTATATACTGTGTACTGTCCCTGGTGGTCGGGGTATATACAGTGTACTGTCCCTGGTGGTCGGGGGTATATACAGTGTGCTGTCCCTGGTGGTCGGGGGTATATACAGTGTACTGTCCCTGGTGGTCGGGGGTATATACAGTGTGCTGTCCCTGGTGGTCGGGGGTATATACAGTGTTCTGTCCCTGGTGGTCGGGGGTATATACCGTGTGCTGTCCCTGGTGGTCGGGGGTATATACAGTGTTCTGTCCCTGGTGGTCGGGGTATATATAGTGGTCTGTCCCTGGTGGTCGGGGTATATACAGTGTTCTGTCCCTGGTGGTCGGGGTATATATAGTGGTCTGTCCCTGGTGGTCGGGGGTATATACAGTGTTCTGTCCCTGGTGGTCGGGGTATATATAGTATTCTGTCCCTGGTGGTCGGGGGTATATACCGTGTGCTGTCCCTGGTGGTCGGGGGTATATACCGTGTGCTGTCCCTGGTGGTCGGGGGTATATACAGTATTCTGTCCCTGGTGGTCGGGGGTATATACAGTGTGCTGTCCCTGGTGGTCGGGGGTATATACAGTGTTCTGTCCCTGGTGGTCGGGGTATATACAGTGTGCTGTCCCTGGTGGTCGGGGGTATATACAGTGTGCTGTCCCTGGTGGTCGGGGGTATATACAGTGTGCTGTCCCTGGTGGTCGGGGGTATATACAGTATTCTGTCCCTGGTGGTCGGGGGTATATACAGTGTGCTGTCCCTGGTGGTCGGGGGTATATACAGTGTGCTGTCCCTGGTGGTCGGGGGTATATACAGTGTGCTGTCCCTGGTGGTCGGGGGTATATACAGTGTGCTGTCCCTGGTGGTCGGGGGTATATACAGTGTGCTGTCCCTGGTGGTCGGGGGTATATACTGTGTACTGTCCCTGGTGGTCGGGGTATATACAGTGTACTGTCCCTGGTGGTCGGGGGTATATACAGTGTGCTGTCCCTGGTGGTCGGGGGTATATACAGTGTACTGTCCCTGGTGGTCGGGGGTATATACAGTGTGCTGTCCCTGGTGGTCGGGGGTATATACAGTATTCTGTCCCTGGTGGTCGGGGGGTATATACAGTATTCTGTCCCTGGTGGTCGGGCGTATATACCGTGTGCTGTCCCTGGTGGTCGGGGGTATATACAGTGTGCTGTCCCTGGTGGTCGGGGGTATATACAGTATTCTGTCCCTGGTGGTCGGGGGTATATACAGTGTGCTGTCCCTGGTGGTCGGGGGTATATACAGTGTACTGTCCCTGGTGGTCGGGGGTATATACAGTGTGCTGTCCCTGGTGGTCGGGGTATATACAGTATTCTGTCCCTGGTGGTCGGGGGTATATACCGTGTGCTGTCCCTGGTGGTCGGGGGTATATACCGTGTGCTGTCCCTGGTGGTCGGGGTATATACAGTGTACTGTCCCTGGTGGTCGGGGGTATATACAGTGTGCTGTCCCTGGTAGTCGGGGTATATACAGTGTACTGTCCCTGGTGGTCGGGGGTATATACAGTGTACTGTCCCTGGTGGTCGGGGTATATACAGTGTACTGTCCCTGGTGGTCGGGGGTATATACAGTGTGCTGTCCCTGGTGGTCGGGGTATATACAGTGTGCTGTCCCTGGTGGTCGGGGGTATATACAGTGTGCTGTCCCTGGTGGTCGGGGGTATATACAGTGTACTGTCCCTGGTGGTCGGGGGTATATACAGTGTGCTGTCCCTGGTGGTCGGGGGTATATACAGTATTCTGTCCCTGGTGGTCGGGGGGTATATACAGTATTCTGTCCCTGGTGGTCGGGCGTATATACCGTGTGCTGTCCCTGGTGGTCGGGGGTATATACAGTGTGCTGTCCCTGGTGGTCGGGGGTATATACAGTATTCTGTCCCTGGTGGTCGGGGGTATATACAGTGTGCTGTCCCTGGTGGTCGGGGGTATATACAGTGTACTGTCCCTGGTGGTCGGGGGTATATACAGTGTGCTGTCCCTGGTGGTCGGGGTATATACAGTATTCTGTCCCTGGTGGTCGGGGGTATATACCGTGTGCTGTCCCTGGTGGTCGGGGGTATATACCGTGTGCTGTCCCTGGTGGTCGGGGTATATACAGTGTACTGTCCCTGGTGGTCGGGGGTATATACAGTGTGCTGTCCCTGGTAGTCGGGGTATATACAGTGTACTGTCCCTGGTGGTCGGGGGTATATACAGTGTACTGTCCCTGGTGGTCGGGGTATATACAGTGTACTGTCCCTGGTGGTCGGGGGTATATACAGTGTGCTGTCCCTGGTGGTCGGGGTATATACAGTGTGCTGTCCCTGGTGGTCGGGGGTATATACAGTGTGCTGTCCCTGGTGGTCGGGGGTATATACAGTGTACTGTCCCTGGTGGTCGGGGGTATATACAGTGTGCTGTCCCTGGTGGTCAGGGTATATACAGTATTCTGTCCCTGGTGGTCGGGGGTATATACCGTGTGCTGTCCCTGGTGGTCGGGGGTATATACAGTGTACTGTCCCTGGTGGTCGGGGTATATACAGTGTACTGTCCCTGGTGGTCGGGGGTATATACAGTGTGCTGTCCCTGGTGGTCGGGGTATATACAGTGTGCTGTCCCTGGTGGTCGGGGGTATATACAGTGTGCTGTCCCTGGTGGTCGGGGGTATATACAGTGTACTGTCCCTGGTGGTCGGGGGTATATACAGTGTGCTGTCCCTGGTGGTCGGGGGTATATACAGTGTACTGTCCCTGGTGGTCGGGGGTATATACCGTGTGCTGTCCCTGGTGGTCGGGGTATATACAGTGTACTGTCCCTGGTGGTCGGGGGTATATACCGTGTGCTGTCCCTGGTGGTCGGGGGTATATACAGTATTCTGTCCCTGGTGGTCGGGGGTATATACCGTGTGCTGTCCCTGGTGGTCGGGGTATATACAGTGTACTGTCCCTGGTGGTCGGGGGTATATACCGTGTGCTGTCCCTGGTGGTCGGGGGTATATACAGTATTCTGTCCCTGGTGGTCGGGGGTATATACCGTGTGCTGTCCCTGGTGGTCGGGGGTATATACAGTATTCTGTCCCTGGTGGTCGGGGGTATATACAGTGTGCTGTCCCTGGTGGTCGGGGGTATATACAGTGTTCTGTCCCTGGTGGTCGGGGTATATACAGTGTGCTGTCCCTGGTGGTCGGGGGTATATACAGTGTGCTGTCCCTGGTGGTCGGGGGTATATACAGTGTGCTGTCCCTGGTGGTCGGGGGTATATACAGTATTCTGTCCCTGGTGGTCGGGGGTATATACAGTGTGCTGTCCCTGGTGGTCGGGGGTATATACAGTGTGCTGTCCCTGGTGGTCGGGGGTATATACAGTGTGCTGTCCCTGGTGGTCGGGGGTATATACAGTGTGCTGTCCCTGGTGGTCGGGGGTATATACAGTGTGCTGTCCCTGGTGGTCGGGGGTATATACTGTGTACTGTCCCTGGTGGTCGGGGTATATACAGTGTACTGTCCCTGGTGGTCGGGGGTATATACAGTGTGCTGTCCCTGGTGGTCGGGGGTATATACAGTGTACTGTCCCTGGTGGTCGGGGGTATATACAGTGTGCTGTCCCTGGTGGTCGGGGGTATATACAGTATTCTGTCCCTGGTGGTCGGGGGGTATATACAGTATTCTGTCCCTGGTGGTCGGGCGTATATACCGTGTGCTGTCCCTGGTGGTCGGGGGTATATACAGTGTGCTGTCCCTGGTGGTCGGGGGTATATACAGTATTCTGTCCCTGGTGGTCGGGGGTATATACAGTGTGCTGTCCCTGGTGGTCGGGGGTATATACAGTGTACTGTCCCTGGTGGTCGGGGGTATATACAGTGTGCTGTCCCTGGTGGTCGGGGTATATACAGTATTCTGTCCCTGGTGGTCGGGGGTATATACCGTGTGCTGTCCCTGGTGGTCGGGGGTATATACCGTGTGCTGTCCCTGGTGGTCGGGGTATATACAGTGTACTGTCCCTGGTGGTCGGGGGTATATACAGTGTGCTGTCCCTGGTAGTCGGGGTATATACAGTGTACTGTCCCTGGTGGTCGGGGGTATATACAGTGTACTGTCCCTGGTGGTCGGGGTATATACAGTGTACTGTCCCTGGTGGTCGGGGGTATATACAGTGTGCTGTCCCTGGTGGTCGGGGTATATACAGTGTGCTGTCCCTGGTGGTCGGGGGTATATACAGTGTGCTGTCCCTGGTGGTCGGGGGTATATACAGTGTACTGTCCCTGGTGGTCGGGGGTATATACAGTGTGCTGTCCCTGGTGGTCAGGGTATATACAGTATTCTGTCCCTGGTGGTCGGGGGTATATACCGTGTGCTGTCCCTGGTGGTCGGGGGTATATACAGTGTACTGTCCCTGGTGGTCGGGGTATATACAGTGTACTGTCCCTGGTGGTCGGGGGTATATACAGTGTGCTGTCCCTGGTGGTCGGGGTATATACAGTGTGCTGTCCCTGGTGGTCGGGGGTATATACAGTGTGCTGTCCCTGGTGGTCGGGGGTATATACAGTGTACTGTCCCTGGTGGTCGGGGGTATATACAGTGTGCTGTCCCTGGTGGTCGGGGGTATATACAGTGTACTGTCCCTGGTGGTCGGGGGTATATACCGTGTGCTGTCCCTGGTGGTCGGGGTATATACAGTGTACTGTCCCTGGTGGTCGGGGGTATATACCGTGTGCTGTCCCTGGTGGTCGGGGGTATATACAGTATTCTGTCCCTGGTGGTCGGGGGTATATACCGTGTGCTGTCCCTGGTGGTCGGGGTATATACAGTGTACTGTCCCTGGTGGTCGGGGGTATATACCGTGTGCTGTCCCTGGTGGTCGGGGGTATATACAGTATTCTGTCCCTGGTGGTCGGGGGTATATACCGTGTGCTGTCCCTGGTGGTCGGGGTATATACAGTGTGCTGTCCCTGGTGGTCGGGGGTATATACAGTGTGCTGTCCCTGGTGGTCGGGGGTATATACAGTGTTCTGTCCCTGGTGGTCGGGGGTATATACCGTGTGCTGTCCCTGGTGGTCGGGGGTATATACAGTGTGCTGTCCCTGGTGGTCGGGGGTATATACAGTGTGCTGTCCCTGGTGGTCGGGGGTATATACAGTATTCTGTCCCTGGTGGTCGGGGGTATATACCGTGTGCTGTCCCTGGTGGTCGGGGGTATATACAGTGTGCTGTCCCTGGTGGTCGGGGGTATATACAGTGTGCTGTCCCTGGTGGTCGGGGGTATATACAGTGTTCTGTCCCTGGTGGTCGGGGGTATATACCGTGTGCTGTCCCTGGTGGTCGGGGTATATACAGTGTGCTGTCCCTGGTGGTCGGGGGTATATACAGTGTGCTGTCCCTGGTGGTCGGGGTATATACAGTATTCTGTCCCTGGTGGTCGGGGGTATATACCGTGTGCTGTCCCTGGTGGTCGGGGGTATATACAGTATGCTGTCCCTGGTGATCGGGGTATATACAGTATTCTGTCCCTGGTGGTCGGGGGTATATACCGTGTGCTGTCCCTGGTGGTCGGGGGTATATACAGTGTGCTGTCCCTGGTGGTCGGGGGTATATACCGTGTGCTGTCCCTGGTGGTCGGGGGTATATACAGTGTGCTGTCCCTGGTGGTCAGGGGTATATACCGTGTGCTGTCCCTGGTGGTCGGGGTATATACAGTGTACTGTCCCTGGTGGTCGGGGGTATATACTGTGTGCTGTCCCTGGTGGTCGGGGTATATACAGTGTGCTGTCCCTGGTGGTCGGGGGTATATACAGTTTCTGTCCCTGGTGGTCGGGGGTATATACAGTATTCTGTCCCTGGTGGTCGGAGGTATACACAGTATTCTGTCCCTGGTGGTCGGGGGTATATACAGTATTCTGTCCCTGGTGGTCGGGGGTATATACTGTGTGCTGTTCCTGGTGGTCGGGGGTATATACAGTATTCTGTCCCTGGTGGTCGGGGGTATATACAGTGTGCTGTCCCTGGTGGTCGGGGGTATATATAGTGGTCTGTCCCTGGTGGTCGGGGGTATATACAGTGTGCTGTCCCTGGTGGTCGGGGGTATATACAGTATTCTGTCCCTGGTGGTCGGGGGTATATACAGTATTCTGTCCCTGGTGGTCGGGGGTATATACAGTGTGCTGTCCCTGGTGGTCGGGGGTATATACAGTGTGCTGTCCCTGGTGGTCGGGGGTATATACAGTGTTCTGTCCCTGGTGGTCGGGGGTATATACAGTATTCTGTCCCTGGTGGTCGGGGGTATATACAGTATTCTGTCCCTGGTGGTCGGGGGTATATACAGTGTGCTGTCCCTGGTGGTCGGGGGTATATACAGTGTGCTGTCCCTGGTGGTCGGGGGTATATACAGTGTGCTGTCCCTGGTGGTCGGGGGTATACACAGTGTGCTGTCCCTGGTGGTCGGGGGTATATACAGTATTCTGTCCCTGGTGGTCGGGGGTATATACAGTATTCTGTCCCTGGTGGTCGGGGGTATACACAGTGTGCTGTCCCTGGTGGTCGGGGGTATATACAGTATTCTGTCCCTGGTGGTCGGGGGTATATACCGTGTGCTGTCCCTGGTGGTCGGGGGTATATACAGTGTACTGTCCCTGGTGGTCGGGGTATATACAGTATTCTGTCCCTGGTGGTCGGGGGTATATACAATGTGCTGTCCCTGGTGGTCGGGGGTATATACAATGTGCTGTCCCTGGTGGTCGGGGGTATATACAGTGTGCTGTCCCTGGTGGTCGGGGGTATACACAGTATTCTGTCCCTGGTGGTCGGAGGTATACACAGTATTCTGTCCCTGGTGGTCGGGGGTATATACAGTGTGCTGTCCCTGGTGGTCGGGGGTATATACAGTATTCTGTCCCTGGTGGTCGGGGGTATATACAGTGTTCTGTCCCTGGTGGTCGGGGGTATATACAGTGTACTGTCCCTGGTGGTCGGGGTATATACAGTGTACTGTCCCTGGTGGTCGGGGTATATACAGTGTGCTGTCCCTGGTGGTCGGGGGTATATACAGTGTGCTGTCCCTGGTGGTCGGGGGTATATACAGTGTGCTGTCCCTGGTGGTCGGGGGTATATACAGTATTCTGTCCCTGGTGGTCGGGGTATATACAGTGTACTGTCCCTGGTGGTCGGGGGTATATACCGTGTGCTGTCCCTGGTGGTCGGGGGTATATACCGTGTGCTGTCCCTGGTGGTCGGGGGTATATACAGTGTTCTGTCCCTGGTGGTCGGGGGTATATACAGTGTACTGTCCCTGGTGGTCGGGGGTATATACCGTGTGCTGTCCCTGGTGGTCGGGGGTATATACAGTGTGCTGTCCCTGGTGGTCGGGGGTACATACAGTGTGCTGTCCCTGGTGGTCGGGGTATATACAGTGTACTGTCCCTGGTGGTCGGGGGTATATACAGTGTGCTGTCCCTGGTGGTTGGGGGTATATATAGTGGTCTGTCCCTGGTGGTCGGGGGTATATACAGTATTCTGTCCCTGGTGGTCGGGGGTATATACAGTATTCTGTCCCTGGTGGTCGGGGGTATATACAGTGTGCTATCCCTGGTGGTCGGGGGTATATACCGTGTGCTGTCCCTGGTGGTCGGGGGTATATACAGTGTGCTGTCCCTGGTGGTCGGGGGTATATACAGTGTGCTGTCCCTGGTGGTCGGGGGTATATACAGTATTCTGTCCCTGGTGGTCGGGGTATATACAGTGTACTGTCCCTGGTGGTCGGGGGTATATACAGTGTGCTGTCCCTGGTGGTTGGGGGTATATACAGTGTACTGTCCCTGGTGGTCGGGGGTATATACAGTATTCTGTCCCTGGTGGTCGGGGGTATATACAGTATTCTGTCCCTGGTGGTCGGGGGTATATACAGTATTCTGTCCCTGGTGGTCGGGGGTATATACAGTGTGCTATCCCTGGTGGTCGGGGGTATATACCGTGTGCTGTCCCTGGTGGTCGGGGGTATATACAGTGTGCTGTCCCTGGTGGTCGGGGGTATACACAGTGTGCTGTCCCTGGTGGTCGGGGGTATATACAGTATTCTGTCCCTGGTGGTCGGGGGTATATACAGTATTCTGTCCCTGGTGGTCGGGGGTATATACAGTGTTCTGTCCCTGGTGGTCGGGGGTATATACAGTGTTCTGTCCCTGGTGGTCGGGGGTATATACAGTGTGCTGTCCCTGGTGGTCGGGGGTATATACCGTGTGCTGTCCCTGGTTGTCAGGAGTGTATACAGTGTGCTGTCCCTGGTGGTCGGGCGTATATACCGTGTGCTGTCCCTGGTGGTCGGGGGTATATACCGTGTGCTGTCCCTGGTGGTCGGGGGTATATACCGTGTGCTGTCCCTGGTGGTCAGGAGTGTATACAGATCCATCCTATTAACTCTTCCTTGCCCTATAGCAGGGGTCAGCAACCTCCAATACTCCAGCTTTGGTTAAACTACAATTCCCAGCATGCTCCATTCATTTCTATGGGACTTCACAGAACAGCGAAGCATGTATGCATGCTGGGAGTTGTAGTTTTACCGCAGCTGGAGTGCGGAACATGCGATTTCTAGTTCTGCAGACAGATTGAGCCTCACTCTTGGCAGAAGAGCTGACCCTTCAGTCCTCCCTCTTGCTGACAGTGGACTCATTCATCAGAACAGAGGTGTTCTGTGTGAGGAGGCTGCGGGGCTCAGGTGTCGCTATTGTCCAGCGCAGGAACATTACCCGGGCTCCTGTGCCAGACGTGGTCCCTATGTGCCTGCGCGCTGATTGGTCTGTACTTCCCTATATAACGCGGCTCCCCCTCATCTCACCCCAGAGCTGCCTGCATCCGCACAGAGCCCATGTCTGCCGAGGAGAAGACCCCAGAATCCTGGCCCCCCAGAGTCCAGCTGAAGACCCCCCCACATGTAAGTGACATGACACTACTGCCTCATTATAGCAGTATATCGCACCCTTGTACTCCAGAGGGCGCTGTATCCCAGCAGCCATGGCCCAGACTCCGCCCCCTAGGGGCCTCTGTGTGGACATTTCTCTATGGGCCCCTTTTGTTTTACAGTCCTTCCCAGTTGGTCTGGAGCTCACGGCCCCCGCTCCCCCCTCAGGCCGCAAGCTGCTAATAATGACCATCGGTGCAGTGACCGCCTTGGCTATCAGTGTCCTTGGAGTTCTGCTGGCCACCTACCTGGGGAGACTCCACTGCAGCCAGGTAAGTCTCCCACAAAACTCCCTGATTCACTGGTGGAGACCACAGGGGGCAGTATTGGAGAGGTCACAGTTACTGGTGGAGACCACAGGGGGCAGTATTGGAGAGGTCACAGTTACTGGTGGAGACCACAGGGGGGCAGTATTGGATGAGGTCACAGTTACTGGTGGAGACCACAGGGGGCAGTATTGGAGAGGTCACAGTTACTGGTGGAGACTACAGGGGGCAGTATTGGATGAGGTCACAGTTACTGGTGGAGACCACAGGGGGGCAGTATTGGAGAGGTCACAGTTACTGGTGGAGACCACAGGGGGGCAGTATTGGAGAGGTCACAGTTACTGGTGGAGACCACAGGGGGGCAGTATTGGAGAGGTCACAGTTACTGGTGGAGACCACAGGGGGCAGTATTGGATGAGGTCACAGTTACTGGTGGAGACCACAGGGGGCAGTATTGGATGAGGTCACAGTTACTGGTGGAGACCACAGGGGGCAGTATTGGATGAGGTCACAGTTACTGGTGGAGACCACAGGGGGCAGTATTGGATGACGTCACAGTTACTGGTGGAGACCACAGGGGGCAGTATTGGATTAGGTCACAGTTACTGGTGGAGACCACAGGGGGCAGTATTGGAGAGGTCACAGTTACTGGTGGAGACCACAGGGGGCAGTATTGGATGAGGTCACTGTTACTGGTGGAGACCACAGGGGGCAGTATTGGAGAGGTCACAGTTACTGGTGGAGACCACAGAGGGCAGTATTGGATGAGGTCACAGTTACTGGTGGAGACCACAGGGGGGCAGTATTGGATGAGGTCACAGTTACTGGTGGAGACCACAGGGGGCAGTATTGGATGAGGTCACTGTTACTGGTGGAGACCACAGGGGGCAGTATTGGAGAGGTCACAGTTACTGGTGGAGACCACAGAGGGCAGTATTGGATGAGGTCACAGTTACTGGTGGAGACCACAGGGGGGCAGTATTGGATGAGGTCACAGTTACTGGTGGAGACCACAGGGGGCAGTATTGGATGAGGTCACTGTTACTGGTGGAGACCACAGGGGGCAGTATTGGAGAGGTCACAGTTACTGGTGGAGACCACAGGGGGCAGCATTGGATGAGGTCACAGTTACTGGTGGAGACCACAGGGGGCAGTATTGGAGAGGTCACAGTTACTGGTGGAGACTACAGGGGGCAGTATTGGAGAGGTCACAGTTACTGGTGGAGACCACAGGGGGCAGTATTGGATGAGGTCACTGTTACTGGTGGAGACCACAGGGGGCAGTATAGGATGAGGTCACAGTTACTGGTGGAGACCACAGGGGGCAGTATTGGAGAGGTCACAGTTACTGGTGGAGACCACAGGGGGCAGTATTGGGGGAGGGGGTCACAGTTACTGGTGGAGACCACAGGGGGCAGTATTGGATTAGGTCACAGTCACTGGTGGAGACCACAGGGGGCAGTATTGGAGGAGGGGTCACAGTTACTGGTGGAGACCACAGGGGGCAGTATTGGAGAGGTCACAGTTACTGGTGGAGACCACAGGGGGCAGTATTGGAGAGGTCACAGTTACTGGTGGAGACCACAGGGGGCAGTATTGGAGGAGGGGTCACAGTTACTGGTGGAGACCACAGGGGGCAGTATTGGAGAGGTCACAGTTACTGGTGGAGACCACAGGGGGAAGTATTGGAGAGGTCACAGTTACTGGTGGAGACCACAGGGGGCAGTATTGGAGAGGTCACAGTTACTGGTGGAGACCACAGGGGGCAGTATTGGAGAGGTCACAGTTACTGGTGGAGACCACAGGGGGCAGTATTGGAGAGGTCACAGTTACTGGTGGAGACCACAGGGGGCAGTATTGGAGAGGTCACAGTTACTGGTGGAGACCACAGGGGGCAGTATTAGATTAGGTCACAGTTACTGGTGGAGACCACAGGGGGCAGTATTGGATGAGGTCACAGTTACTGGTGGAGACCACAGGGGGCAGTATTGGAGAGGTCACAGTTACTGGTGGAGACCACAGGGGGCAGTATTGGAGAGGTCACAGTTACTGGTGGAGACCACAGGGGGCAGTATTGGAGAGGTCACAGTTACTGGTGGAGACCACAGGGGGGCAGTATTGGAGAGGTCACAGTTACTGGTGGAGACCACAGGGGGCAGTATTGGATGAGGTCACAGTTACTGGTGGAGACCACAGGGGGCAGTATTGGATGAGGTCACAGTTACTGGTGGAGACCACAGGGGGCAGTATTGGAAGAGGTCACAGTTACTGGTGGAGACCACAGGGGACAGTATTGGAAGAGGTCACAGTTACTGGTGGAGACCACAGGGGACAGTATTGGAGAGGTCACAGTTACTGGTGGAGACCACAGAGGGCAGTATTGGAGAGGTCACAGTTACTGGTGGAGACCACAGGGGGCAGTATTGGAAGAGGTCACAGTTACTGGTGGAGACCACAGGGGGCAGTATTGGAGGTTTAGGAGCACAGGGGGCAGTATTGGAGGTTTAGGAGCACAGGGGGCAGTATTGGAGGTTTAGGAGCACAGGGGGCAGTATTGGAGGTTTAGGAGCACAGGGGGCAGTATTGGAGGTTTAGGCGCACAGGGGGCAGTATTGGAGGTTTAGGAGCACAGGGGGCAGTATTGGAGGTTTAGGAGCACAGGGGGCAGTATTGGAGGTTTAGGAGCACAGGGGGCAGTATTGGAGGTTTAGGAGCACAGGGGGCAGTATTGGAGGTTTAGGAGCACAGGGGGCAGTATTGGAGGTTTAGGAGCACAGGGGGCAGTATTGGAGGTTTAGGAGCACAGGGGGCAGTATTGGAGGTTTAGGCGCACAGGGGGCAGTATTGGAGGTTTAGGAGCACAGGGGGCAGTATTGGAGGTTTAGGCGCACAGGGGCAGTATTGGAGGTTTAGGAGCACAGGGGGCAGTATTGGAGGTTTAGGAGCACAGGGGGCAGTATTGGAGGTTTAGGAGCACAGGGGGCAGTATTGGAGGTTTAGGAGCACAGGGGGCAGTATTGGAGGTTTAGGAGCACAGGGGGCAGTATTGGAGGTTTAGGAGCACAGGGGGCAGTATTGGAGGTTTAGGAGCACAGGGGGCAGTATTGGAGGTTTAGGAGCACAGGGGGCAGTATTGGAGGTTTAGGAGCACAGGGGGCAGTATTGGAGGTTTAGGAGCACAGGGGGCAGTATTGGAGGTTTAGGAGCACAGGGGGCAGTATTGGAGGTTTAGGAGCACAGGGGGCAGTATTGGAGGTTTAGGAGCACAGGGGGCAGTATTGGAGGTTTAGGAGCACAGGGGGCAGTATTGGAGGTTTAGGAGCACAGGGGGCAGTATTGGAGGTTTAGGAGCACAGGGGGCAGTATTGGCGGTTTAGGAGCACAGGGGGCAGTATTGGAGGTTTAGGAGCACAGGGGGCAGTATTGGAGGTTTAGGAGCACAGGGGGCAGTATTGGAGGTTTAGGAGCACAGGGGGCAGTATTGGAGGTTTAGGAGCACAGGGGGCAGTATTGGAGGTTTAGGAGCACAGGGGGCAGTATTGGCGGTTTAGGAGCACAGGGGGCAGTATTGGAGGTTTAGGAGCACAGGGGGCAGTATTGGAGGTTTAGGAGCACAGGGGGCAGTATTGGAGGTTTAGGAGCACAGGGGGCAGTATTGGAGGTTTAGGAGCACAGGGGGCAGTATTGGAGGTTTAGGCGCACAGGGGGCAGTATTGGAGGTTTAGGAGCACAGTATTGGAGGTTTAGGAGCACAGGGGGCAGTATTGGAGGTTTAGGAGCACAGGGGGCAGTATTGGAGGTTTAGGAGCACAGGGGGCAGTATTGGAGGTTTAGGCGCACAGGGGGCAGTATTGGAGGTTTAGGAGCACAGGGGGCAGTATTGGAGGTTTAGGAGCACAGGGGGCAGTATTGGAGGTTTAGGAGCACAGGGGGCAGTATTGGAGGTTTAGGAGCAGAGGGGGCAGTATTGGAGGTTTAGGAGCACAGGGGGCAGTATTGGAGGTTTAGGAGCACAGGGGGCAGTATTGGAGGTTTAGGAGCACAGGGGGCAGTATTGGAGGTTTAGGCGCACAGGGGGCAGTATTGGAGGTTTAGGAGCACAGGGGGCAGTATTGGAGGTTTAGGAGCAGAGGGGGCAGTATTGGAGGTTTAGGAGCACAGGGGGCAGTATTGGAGGTTTAGGAGCACAGGGGGCAGTATTGGAGGTTTAGGAGCACAGGGGGCAGTATTGGAGGTTTAGGAGCACAGGGGGCAGTATTGGAGGTTTAGGAGCACAGGGGGCAGTATTGGAGGTTTAGGAGCACAGGGGGCAGTATTGGAGGTTTAGGAGCACAGGGGGCAGTATTGGAGGTTTAGGCGCACAGGGGGCAGTATTGGAGGTTTAGGAGCACAGTATTGGAGGTTTAGGAGCACAGGGGGCAGTATTGGAGGTTTAGGAGCACAGGGGGCAGTATTGGAGGTTTAGGAGCACAGGGGGCAGTATTGGAGGTTTAGGAGCACAGGGGGCAGTATTGGAGGTTTAGGAGCAGAGGGGGCAGTATTGGAGGTTTAGGAGCACAGGGGGCAGTATTGGAGGTTTAGGAGCACAGGGGGCAGTATTGGAGGTTTAGGAGCACAGGGGGCAGTATTGGAGGTTTAGGCGCACAGGGGGCAGTATTGGAGGTTTAGGAGCACAGGGGGCAGTATTGGAGGTTTAGGAGCACAGGGGGCAGTATTGGAGGTTTAGGAGCACAGGGGGCAGTATTGGAGGTTTAGGCGCACAGGGGGCAGTATTGGAGGGTTTAGGAGCACAGGGGGCAGTATTGGAGGTTTAGGAGCACAGGGGGCAGTATTGGAGGTTTAGGCGCACAGGGGGCAGTATTGGAGGTTTAGGAGCACAGGGGGCAGTATTGGAGGTTTAGGAGCACAGGGGGCAGTATTGGAGGTTTAGGAGCACAGGGGGCAGTATTGGAGGTTTAGGAGCACAGGGGGCAGTATTGGAGGTTTAGGAGCACAGGGGGCAGTATTGGAGGTTTAGGAGCACAGGGGGCAGTATTGGAGGTTTAGGAGCACAGGGGGCAGTATTGGAGGTTTAGGAGCACAGGGGGCAGTATTGGAGGTTTAGGAGCACAGGGGGCAGTATTGGAGGTTTAGGCGCACAGGGGGCAGTATTGGAGGTTTAGGAGCACAGGGGGCAGTATTGGAGGTTTAGGAGCACAGGGGGCAGTATTGGAGGTTTAGGAGCACAGGGGGCAGTTGCGCCCTCTTCTTATTTGCCCCACTCACGTCTGCCCCCGTCTCGCTCCGCAGAGGGAGGGGTCCGGCTTCCTGCCCCCCCAGCTGAATGTCCAGAATGAGGCGTCTCTACTGCTGGCGTTCAGCGAGCTCAGCGACCAGGGCTCGGGGCCCGGAATCACCTGTGACCTGAAGAATGTGAGTATTGGGGGATGGGTGGGGGGGTTGCGCTGTGTCTCTGGGGGGCACTCACCCTGCGCCCCTGTCCCCCCAGCACCTGATGGTCTACCATGGGCAGCCTGAGGGCTGTGTGGCCCGGAGAATGGACGCCGCTGCCAGCCTGCCCTCCTGCCAGGAGCTGGAGGACTACTTCCAGGAGGTGCTGGTGAGTATTAGACAGCGGAGCATCTGGAGGACCCCCGACTACTACTCTCATCCTCCTCCTCCTCTCCCCATCCAGAGGAACGTCACCCTGGGGCTCTCGCTGGACGTGCAGGTGGTGGGAGTGGGGTCTTTAGGAAGCTTGGTCACCCTGCTGTGTAACAACAAGCCGACCTACCTGCTGAGCCCCCGCCCAGGTAAGTGCCGCCCGCTGACACTAGGGCCCCTGTAAACAGCCCTGCACGATTAACCCTTGCTGTTCCTGCAGCTTCCAGCAGAGGGCACACCAGCCGTGCTGCCTGACTACAGCCTGGAGCGGACGGAAACGCCCCCCTGGAAGTAGAGGAACCCCGCCCACCCCACCAGTGGTCTGCTGCCAATCACAGCTCAGCTTCATGACCCCGCCCCCTCCGTAATATTACAATAAATGATTGCACGCTCTGTGGTCTCAGTGTCTGAGTGCGCCCCGGTAATGGGCGGAGTCTGGGCGTGGTATCCACAAGGCCACACCTACTTTGTTATACAAGCTTTTATTTGTGATGTCATCTCCAAGTATACAAATATGGCGGCCCACATCCACCTGTGCACACGCCGCTCAGAGGGGCCCCGTGCACAACACAAGCCACATACATGAGGGGCCCGTGCACAACACCCGCAGCGCACCTGGGAGAGAGGCTGCTGCCGCCATGTGGTTAACCCCCACCATCCCTGCTCCGCATAGGGGTCACCCATCTACACAGTGCATGGCAATTCATTAAGTACTAGACCCCCACACCCCACAGGGCCCCCACATCCTTCAGGGGCCCGGTTACTTCTTCTCTTCCTCCTTCTTGTCCTTCTTGCTGTCTTTGGTGGCCTGGGAGGCCAGGGAGCCCATGGCGTTGCGGATGGCTTCATTGTTGGGGTCCACGCCCGGCAGGTTCTCCAGGACACTCTGCAGGAATTCGGGGTCCTGCATGACATCGTAATCGTCCTCCTCCTGCGCCACAGAGAGAGGGATGAGGTCCTGGACACAGGAGCTGACACTCCACAATGCATACAGTGGGCTAGGGGGTTACCTTTGCGGGTTCTGGGATCTCCATGGCGCTGCTTTCTAGATCGCCCGATTCTGCCTGGCTGAACTCTGCGGAGAAGAGCGGAGACCAGTCACCAGAGCGCCACCCAGTGTGCACGCCCTCTCCCCGGGACGTCCCGGCCACCTCGCGTGCACGCCCTCTCCCCGGGACGTCCGGGCCACCTCGTTTGCACGCCCTCTCCCGGGGAAGTCCCGGCCACCTCGTGTGCACGCCCTCTCCCCGGGACGTCCCGGCCACCTCGTGTGCACGCCCTCTCCCGGGGAAGTCCCGGCCACCTCGAGTGCACGCCCTCTCCCCGGGACGTCCCGGCCACCTCGCGTGCACGCCCTCTCCCCGGGACGTCCCGGCCACCTCGCGTGCACGCCCTCTCCCCGGGACGTCCCGGCCACCCAGTGTGCACGCCCTCTCCCCGGGACGTCCCGGCCACCTCGTGTGCACGCCCTCTCCCCGGGACGTCCCGGCCACCTCGTGTGCACGCCCTCTCCCCGGGACGTCCCGGCCACCTCGTGTGCACGCCCTCTCCCCGGGACGTCCCGGCCACCTCGTGTGCACGCCCTCTCCCACAGCCCCCCACATACCTGCTCCTTGTAAGGACATCTGCATGGCATATGCGATCTGCTCGTCCTCGGTCATGCTGCTGAAATCGGGCAGTCCGCTGCGGCCTCCTTCTTGCTGCCCAATTGTCATCTTGAGCAAAGCCTCATCTGAATCTGAACAGAGAAGCATAGTGAGTGGCAGTCCTCAGCAGAGCGCACTCCCCCCTCAGCAGAGCGCCCGCCCCCCGCCCCCCTCAGCAGAGCGCCCCGCACTCCCCCCTCAGCAGAGCGCCCCGCACTCCCCCCTCAGCAGAGCGCCCCGCACTCCCCCCCTCAGCAGAGCGCCCCGCACTCCCCCCTCAGCAGAGCGCCCCGCACTCCCCCCTCAGCAGAGCGCCCCGCACTCCCCCCTCAGCAGAGCGCCCCGCACTCCCCCCTCAGCAGAGCGCCCCGCACTCCCCCCTCAGCAGAGCGCCCCGCACTCCCCCCTCAGCAGAGCGCCCCGCACTCCCCCCTCAGCAGAGCGCCCCGCACTCCCCCCTCAGCAGAGCGCCCCGCACTCCCCCCTCAGCAGAGCGCACTCCCCCCTCAGCAGAGCGCCCGCCCTCCCCGCAGTCCTCAGCAGAGCGCCCCCGAACTCCCCCCTCAGCAGAGCGCCCCCGAACTCCCCCCTCAGCAGAGCGCCCCCGAACTCCCCCCTCAGCAGAGCGCCCCCGAACTCCCCCCTCAGCAGAGCGCCCCCGAACTCCCCCCTCAGCAGAGCGCCCCCGAACTCCCCCCTCAGCAGAGCGCCCCCGAACTCCCCCCTCAGCAGAGCGCCCCCGAACTCCCCCCTCAGCAGAGCGCCCCCGAACTCCCCCCTCAGCAGAGCGCCCCCGAACTCCCCCCTCAGCAGAGCGCCCCGCACTCCCCCCTCAGCAGAGCGCCCCGCACTCCCCCCTCAGCAGAGCGCCCCGCACTCCCCCCTCAGCAGAGCGCCCCGCACTCCCCCCTCAGCAGAGCGCCCCGCACCCCCCCCTCAGCAGAGCGCCCCGCACTCCCCCCTCAGCAGAGCGCCCCGCACTCCCCCCTCAGCAGAGCGCCCCGCACTCCCCCCTCAGCGCGCACTCCCCCCTCAGCAGAGCGCCCGCCCTCCCCGCAGTCCTCAGCAGAGCGCCCGCCCTCCCCGCAGTCCTCAGCAGAGCGCCCGCCCTCCCCGCAGTCCTCAGCAGAGCGCCCTCCCCCCCCGCAGAGCGCCCGCCCTCCCCGCAGCCCCCAGCAGAGCGCCCGCCCTCCCCGCAGTCCTCAGCAGAGCGCCCGCCCTCCCCGCAGTCCTCAGCAGAGCGCCCGCCCTCCCCGCAGTCCTCAGCAGAGCGCCCGCCCTCCCCGCAGTCCTCAGCAGAGCGCCCGCCCTCCCCGCAGTCCTCAGCAGAGCGCCCGCCCTCCCCGCAGTCCTCAGCAGAGCGCCCGCCCTCCCCGCAGTCCTCAGCAGAGCGCCCGCCCTCCCCGCAGTCCTCAGCAGAGCGCCCGCCCTCCCCGCAGTCCTCAGCAGAGCGCCCGCCCTCCCCGCAGTCCTCAGCAGAGCGCCCGCCCTCCCCGCAGTCCTCAGCAGAGCGCCCGCCCTCCCCGCAGTCCTCAGCAGAGCGCCCGCCCTCCCCGCAGTCCTCAGCAGAGCGCCCGCCCTCCCCGCAGTCCTCAGCAGAGCGCCCGCCCTCCCCGCAGTCCTCAGCAGAGCGCCCGCCCTCCCCGCAGTCCTCAGCAGAGCGCCCGCCCTCCCCGCAGTCCTCAGCAGAGCGCCCGCCCTCCCCGCAGTCCTCAGCAGAGCGCCCCCCCCCCCCCCCGCAGCCCCCAGCAGAGCGCCCGCCCTCCCCGCAGTCCTCAGCAGAGCGCCCGCCCTCCCCGCAGTCCTCAGCAGAGCGCCCGCCCTCCCCGCAGTCCTCAGCAGAGCGCCCGCCCTCCCCGCAGTCCTCAGCAGAGCGCCCGCCCTCCCCGCAGTCCTCAGCAGAGCGCCCGCCCTCCCCGCAGTCCTCAGCAGAGCGCCCGCCCTCCCCGCAGTCCTCAGCAGAGCGCCCTCCCCCCCCCCGCAGCCCCCAGCAGAGCGCCCGCCCTCCCCGCAGTCCTCAGCAGAGCGCCCGCCCTCCCCGCAGTCCTCAGCAGAGCGCCCGCCCTCCCCGCAGTCCTCAGCAGAGCGCCCGCCCTCCCCGCAGCCCTCAGCAGAGCGCCCGCACTCCCCCAGCAGAGCGCCCGCCCTCCCCGCAGTCCTCAGCAGAGCGCCCGCCCTCCCCGCAGTCCTCAGCAGAGCGCCCGCACTCCCCCAGCAGAGCGCCCGCCCTCCCCGCAGCCCTCAGCAGAGCGCCCTCCCCCCCCGCAGTCCTCAGCAGAGCGCCCGCCCTCCCCGCAGTCCTCAGCAGAGCGCCCCTTTCCCCCCCCCGCAGCCCCCAGCAGAGCGCCCGCCCTCCCCGCAGTCCTCACCATCTCCCGCTGTGGAGGTAATCCCGGCCTCGGCGGCAGATGCAGCGGCTGCCCGCCTGGCCTCCTCTTCCTGCCGCTGTCGCTGTTCCTCCATGGACACACGCAGCGCCTGTGGTCACATAAGAGTCATGAGACATTACTCAGGTAATGGGGGTGCACACCTGACATGGGGCTGCTGCCCTCACAGGACACTCACCAGAGCCAGTTCTGGGTCAGCGCTGGGATCTACCCCAAACTCAAAGTCACTGGCACCCAGTCCGAGCATGGCACCGCCTTCTCCAGCCAGGATGGGGGAACTGATGAGGGCGTCTGCCAGGCTGGGCCCTGGGGGTACAGTGACCAGATGTGACCCTGTGCCATCCTTCCCGTTCAGCGTGTTGATGAATGCCGTCAGCTTCTCGGTGTTGGATTCCTAGAGGGGAAGCAGATCCACCATTAAAGGGATTCTGTCCTGAGATTTCAGCCCCATAAGCTAAACATGTGCCCAGGTCCGTACTAATAACAGGAACCCTAAACTGCCCTTATAAACCTGCTTGTGGCCCTATTAGCCTGTCAATCGCCTACCTAAGGTGCCCAATGGGACGTCCGTTAATACAGGGTGCCCAGCGCCTCCTTCCCAGTCTTAATCGCCGCCTTCCTCCCGTCCCTCTGCCAGATACGGCGCCTGCGCACTATGCTCAGCCTGATGTGCTGCGGGATCCTGGAAGCAGCTTCGTTGAGCGAAGTGCGCATGCGCCAGGCCCAAAACCGCGGCGCATCAGGCTGAGCATAGTGCGCAGGATCTGGCAGAGGGACGGAAGGCGGCTCTGTAGACAGGGAGGGCGGCGATTAAGACTGGGAAGGAGGCGCTGGGCACCAGATGGCCGGGCACCCTGTATTAACGGACGTCCCATTGGGCACCTTAGGTAGTTATTAGTACGGACCTGGGCACATGCTTAGCTTATAGGGCTGAAATCTCAGGACAGAATCCCTTTAACCCCTTCCTGTTCATGTGTCCCCCAGACACTCACCTCCTCGCCAAAGTTGATGATGTCTACGCTGACCTTCTCTTTCTTCAGCCGCTTCGCCATCTTCACCAACTGCAGGAAAGAGCGGGAGTTACACGAGGAGCCCCTCTGTGCCCCAATGATGGCTGCCACACACAAGCTGAGGCGGTGCCCGCTGACGTCACTTACGTCCTTCTCATTGTCCTCCACCGGGCTGCCCACAAAGGCGATGATCCTCATTTTATGGTTCTTCCCCTGGCGGTGCTTCAGAGCGAGCTGTAAGAGACAAGCACATTTACCATTGGGCGCAGCGCCCCACGGAGGCCTCCGCCACGTCCCCCGCACACCCCAGGACTCACGTGTGCAATGCGGATCCCGGTGCAGAAGCTGATCTTACCCACCGGCTGGACCGAGTGAAGCTTGGACAGGATTCTGCCGGTGTCCGGGGTGAGGGTGGTGAGCACCTCGCAATTACTGCAAGAGAGAAGAATGAGAGACCCCGACACCGGGAGCGCACCCCGACACCCCATAATACTGGACGAGGAGACCCCGACACCGGGAGCGCACCCAACACCCCATAATAACGGACGAAGAGAGACCCCGACACAGGGAGCGCACCCAACACCCCATAATACTGGACGAGGAGACCCCGACACCGGGAGCGCACCCCGACACCCCATAATACTGGACGAGGAGAGACCCCGACACAGGGAGCGCACCCCGACACCCCATAATAACGGACGAGGAGACACCCCGACAGCAGGAGCGCACCCCGACACCCCATAATACTGGACGAGGAGAGACCCCGACACAGGGAGCGCACCCCGACACCCCATAATAATGGACGATGAGACCCCGACACAGGGAGCGCACCCCGACACCCCATAATAATGGACGATGAGACCCCGACACAGGGAGCGCACCCCGACACCCCATAATAATGGACGAGGAGACACCCAGACACAGGGAGCGCACCCCAACACCCCATAATAACGGACGAGGAGAGACCCCGACACAGGGAGCGCACCCCGACACCCCATAATAATGGACGATGAGACACCCCGACAGCGGGTGCGCACCCCAACACCCCATAATAATGGACGATGAGACCCCGACACCGGGAGCGCACCCCGACACCCCATAATACTGGACGAGGAGAGACCCCGACACAGGGAGCGCACCCCGACACCCCATAATAATGGACGATGAGACCCCGACACAGGGAGCGCACCCCGACACCCCATAATAATGGACGAGGAGACACCCAGACACAGGGAGCGCACCCCAACACCCCATAACAACGGACGAGGAGACACCCCGACACAGGGAGCGCACCCCAACACCCCATAATAATGGACGATGAGACACCCCGACACCCCATAATAACGGACGAGGAGACACCCCGATACAGGGAGCGCACCCCAACACCCCATAATACTGGACGAGGAGAGACCCCGACACCCCATAATACTGGACGAGGAGAGACCCCGACACCGGGAGCGCACCGAACACCCCATAATACTGGACGAGGAGAGACCCCGACACCCCATAATACTGGACGAGGAGAGACCCCGACACCGGGAGCGCACCCAACACCCCATAATACTGGACGAGGAGAGACCCCGACACCCCATAATACTGGACGAGGAGAGACCCCGACACCGGGAGCGCACCCAACACCCCATAATACTGGACGAGGAGAGACCCCGACACCCCATAATACTGGACGAGGAGAGACCCCGACACCGGGAGCGCACCGAACACCCCATAATACTGGACGAGGAGAGACCCCGACACCGGGAGCGCACCGAACACCCCATAATACTGGACGAGGAGAGACCCCGACATCGGGAGCGCACCCAACACCCCATAATAATGGACGAGGAGAGACCCCGACACCGGGAGCGCACCCCGACACCCCATAATACTGGACGAGGAGAGACCCCGACACCGGGAGCGCACCCAACCCCCCATAATAACGGACGAGGAGACACCCCGACACAGGGAGCGCACCCCGACACCCCATAATAATGGACGATGAGAGCCCGACACCGGGAGCGCACCCCGACACCCCATAATAACGGACGAGGAGAGACCCCGACAGCAGGAGCGCACCCAACCCCCCATAATAATGGACGATGAGACACCCCGACACCGGGAGCGCACCCCAACACCCCATAATAACGGACAATGAGAGACCCCGACACCGGGAGCGCACCCCAACACCCCATAATAACGGACAATGAGAGACCCCGACACCGGGAGCGCACCCCAACACCCCATAATAACGGACGAGGAGAGACCCCGACACAGGGAGCGCACCCCGACACCCCGTAATAATGGACGATGAGACCCCGACACCGGGAGCGCACCCCGACACCCCATAATAACGGACGAGGAGAGACCCCGACAGCAGGAGCGCACCCAACCCCCCATAATAATGGACGATGAGACACCCCGACAGCGGGAGCGCACCCCGACACCCCATAATAATTGACGATGAGAGACCCCGACACCCCATAATAATGGACGAGGAGACACCCCGACACCCCATAATAATGGACGAGGAGACACCCCGACACCGGAAGCGCACCCCGACACCGGGAGCGCACCCCGACACCCCATAATAATGGACGAGGAGAGACCCCGACACTGGGAGCGCACCCCGACACCCCATAATAACGGACGAGGAGAGACCCCGACACAGGGAGCGCACCCCGACACCCCGTAATAATGGACGATGAGACCCCGACACCGGGAGCGCACCCCAACACCCCATAATAACGGACGAGGAGAGACCCCGACAGCAGGAGCGCACCCCAACACCCCATAATAATGGACGATGAGACACCCCGACAGCGGGAGCGCACCCCGACACCCCATAATAATGGACGATGAGAGACCCCGACACCCCATAATAATGGACGAGGAGACACCCCGACACCCCATAATAATGGACGAGGAGACACCCCGACACCCCATAATAATGGACGTGGAGATACCCCGACACCGGAAGCGCACCCCGACACCGGGAGCGCACCCCGACACCCCATAATAATGGACGAGGAGAGACCCCGACACTGGGAGCGCACCCCGACACCCCATAATAATGGACGAGGAGAGACCCCGACACCGGGAGCGCACCCCGACACCCCATAATAATGGACGATGAGACACCCCGACACAGGGAGCGCACCCCGACACCCCATAATAATGGACGATGAGACACCCCGACAGCGGGAGCGCACCCCGACACCCCATAATAATGGACGATGAGACACCCCGACAGCGGGAGCGCACCCCAACACCCCATAATAACGGACGAGGAGACACCCCGACACAGGGAGCGCACCCCAACACCCCATAATAACGGACGAGGAGACACCCCGACACAGGGAGCGCACCCCAACACCCCATAATAATGGACGATGAGACACCCCGACAGCGGGAGCGCACCCCGACACCCCATAATAACGGACGAGGAGACACCCCGACACAGGGAGCGCACCCCGACACCCCATAATAATGGACGATGAGACCCCGACAGCGGGAGCGCACCCCGACACCCCATAATAACGGACGATGAGAGACCTCGACACCGGGAGCGCACCCCGACACCCCATAATAATGGACGATGAGACCCCGACACCGGGAGCGCACCCCGACACCCCATAATACTGGACGAGGAGAGACCCCGACACAGGGAGCGCACCCCGACACCCCATAATAATGGACGATGAGACCCCGACACAGGGAGCGCACCCCGACACCCCATAATAATGGACGAGGAGACACCCAGACACAGGGAGCGCACCCCAACACCCCATAATAACGGACGAGGAGACACCCCGACACAGGGAGCGCACCCCAACACCCCATAATAATGGACGATGAGACACCCCGACACCCCATAATACTGGACGAGGAGAGACCCCGACACCGGGAGCGCACCCAACACCCCATAATACTGGACGAGGAGAGACTCCGACACCCCATAATACTGGACGAGGAGAGACCCCGACACCGGGAGCGCACCGAACACCCCATAATACTGGACGAGGAGAGACCCCGACACCGGGAGCGCACCGAACACCCCATAATACTGGACGAGGAGAGACCCCGACACCGGGAGCGCACCGAACACCCCATAATACTGGACGAGGAGAGACCCCGACATCGGGAGCGCACCCAACACCCCATAATAATGGACGAGGAGAGACCCCGACACCGGGAGCGCACCCCGACACCCCATAATACTGGACGAGGAGAGACCCCGACACCGGGAGCGCACCCAACCCCCCATAATAACGGACGAGGAGACACCCCGACACAGGGAGCGCACCCCGACACCCCATAATAATGGACGATGAGAGCCCGACACCGGGAGCGCACCCCGACACCCCATAATAACGGACGAGGAGAGACCCCGACAGCAGGAGCGCACCCAACCCCCCATAATAATGGACGATGAGACACCCCGACACCGGGAGCGCACCCCAACACCCCATAATAACGGACAATGAGAGACCCCGACACCGGGAGCGCACCCCAACACCCCATAATAACGGACAATGAGAGACCCCGACACCGGGAGCGCACCCCAACACCCCATAATAACGGACGAGGAGAGACCCCGACACAGGGAGCGCACCCCGACACCCCGTAATAATGGACGATGAGACCCCGACACCGGGAGCGCACCCCGACACCCCATAATAACGGACGAGGAGAGACCCCGACAGCAGGAGCGCACCCCAACACCCCATAATAATGGACGATGAGACACCCCGACAGCGGGAGCGCACCCCGACACCCCATAATAATTGACGATGAGAGACCCCGACACCCCATAATAATGGACGAGGAGACACCCCGACACCCCATAATAATGGACGAGGAGACACCCCGACACCGGAAGCGCACCCCGACACCGGGAGCGCACCCCGACACCGGGAGCGCACCCCGACACCCCATAATAATGGACGAGGAGAGACCCCGACACTGGGAGCGCACCCCGACACCCCATAATAACGGACGAGGAGAGACCCCGACACAGGGAGCGCACCCCGACACCCCGTAATAATGGACGATGAGACCCCGACACCGGGAGCGCACCCCAACACCCCATAATAACGGACGAGGAGAGACCCCGACAGCAGGAGCGCACCCCAACACCCCATAATAATGGACGATGAGACACCCCGACAGCGGGAGCGCACCCCGACACCCCATAATAATGGACGATGAGAGACCCCGACACCCCATAATAATGGACGAGGAGACACCCCGACACCCCATAATAATGGACGAGGAGACACCCCGACACCCCATAATAATGGACGTGGAGATACCCCGACACCGGAAGCGCACCCCGACACCGGGAGCGCACCCCGACACCCCATAATAATGGACGAGGAGAGACCCCGACACTGGGAGCGCACCCCGACACCCCATAATAATGGACGAGGAGAGACCCCGACACCGGGAGCGCACCCCGACACCCCATAATAATGGACGATGAGACACCCCGACACAGGGAGCGCACCCCGACACCCCATAATAATGGACGATGAGACACCCCGACAGCGGGAGCGCACCCCGACACCCCATAATAATGGACGATGAGACACCCCGACAGCGGGAGCGCACCCCAACACCCCATAATAACGGACGAGGAGACACCCCGACACAGGGAGCGCACCCCAACACCCCATAATAACGGACGAGGAGACACCCCGACACAGGGAGCGCACCCCAACACCCCATAATAATGGACGATGAGACACCCCGACAGCGGGAGCGCACCCCGACACCCCATAATAACGGACGAGGAGACACCCCGACACAGGGAGCGCACCCCGACACCCCATAATAATGGACGATGAGACCCCGACAGCGGGAGCGCACCCCGACACCCCATAATAACGGACGATGAGAGACCTCGACACCGGGAGCGCACCCCGACACCCCATAATAATGGACGATGAGAGACCCCGACACCGGGGAGTACCCGTTCCCCCAGCATATCAGTGGAGGGGGGGGGATAAGGACCCACTAATGGCCCCATGATTGGGAAGTGCTTTATGGTCAGGTGATCGGATTTGGTTGGGGGACAAAGAGTTCACACAATCCCCCCCCCCCCCCCCCATCTGTCGCCCCGTGTACACTATCCCCCCCATCTGTCGCCCCGTGTACACGACCACCCCCATCTGTCGCCCCGTGTACACTATCCCCCCCCATCTGTCGCCCCGTGTACACTATCCCCCCCATCTGTCGCCCCGTGTACACTATCCCCCCCATCTGTCGCCCCGTGTACACGACCACCCCCATCTGTCGCCCCGTGTACACGACCACCCCCATCTGTCGCCCCGTGTACACGACCACCCCCATCTGTCGCCCCGTGTACACTATCCCCCCCATCTGTCGCCCCGTGTACACTATCCCCCCCATCTGTCGCCCCGTGTACACTATCCCCCCCATCTGTCGCCCCGTGTACACGACCACCCCCATCTGTCGCCCCGTGTACACTATCCCCCCCCATCTGTCGCCCCGTGTACACTATCCCCCCCCATCTGTCGCCCCGTGTACACTATCCCCCCTCATCTGTCGCCCCGTGTACACGACCACCCCCATCTGTCGCCCCGTGTACACGACCACCCCCATCTGTCGCCCCGTGTACACGACCACCCCCATCTGTCGCCCCGTGTACACGACCACCCCCATCTGTCGCCCCGTGTACACGACCACCCCCATCTGTCGCCCCGTGTACACGACCACCCCCATCTGTCGCCCCGTGTACACGACCACCCCCATCTGTCGCCCCGTGTACACGACCACCCCCATCTGTCGCCCCGTGTACACTATCCCCCCTCATCTGTCGCCCCGTGTACACGACCACCCCCATCTGTCGCCCCGTGTACACGACCACAGCATCTGTCGCCCCGTGTACACTATCCCCCCTCATCTGTCGCCCCGTGTACACTATCCCCCCCCCATCTGTCGCCCCGTGTACACGACCACAGCATCTGTCGCCCCGTGTACACTATCCCCCCTCATCTGTCGCCCCGTGTACACGACCACCCCCATCTGTCGCCCCGTGTACACTATCCCCCCCCCATCTGTCGCCCCGTGTACACGACCACCCCCATCTGTCGCCCCGTGTACACGACCACCCCCATCTGTCGCCCCGTGTACACGACCACCCCCATCTGTCGCCCCGTGTACACGACCACCCCCATCTGTCGCCCCGTGTACACGACCACCCCCATCTGTCGCCCCGTGTACACGACCACCCCCATCTGTCGCCCCGTGTACACTATCCCCCCCCATCTGTCGCCCCGTGTACACTATCCCCCCCCATCTGTCGCCCCGTGTACACTATGCCCCCCCATCTGTCGCCCCGTGTACACGACCACCCCCATCTGTCGCCCCGTGTACACGACCACCCCCATCTGTCGCCCCGTGTACACGACCACCCCCATCTGTCGCCCCGTGTACACTATCCCCCCCCATCTGTCGCCCCGTGTACACTATCCCCCCCCATCTGTCGCCCCGTGTACACTATGCCCCCCCATCTGTCGCCCCGTGTACACGACCACCCCATTCTGTCGCCCCGTGTACACTATCCCCCCCCCATCTGTCGCCCCGTGTACACTATCCCCCCCCCATCTGTCGCCCCGTGTACACTATCCCCCCCCCATCTGTCGCCCCGTGTACACTATCCCCCCCCATCTGTCGCCCCGTGTACACGACCACCCCCATCTGTCGCCCCGTGTACACTATCCCCCCCCCATCTGTCGCCCCGTGTACACTATCCCCCCCCATCTGTCGCCCCGTGTACACTATCCCCCCCCATCTGTCGCCCCGTGTACACTATCCCCCCCCATCTGTCGCCCCGTGTACACTATCCCCCCCCATCTGTCGCCCCGTGTACACTATCCCCCCCCATCTGTCGCCCCGTGTACACTATCCCCCCCCATCTGTCGCCCCGTGTACACTATCCCCCCCCATCTGTCGCCCCGTGTACACTATCCCCCCCCATCTGTCGCCCCGTGTACACTATCCCCCCCCCCATCTGTCGCCCCGTGTACACTATCCCCCCCCATCTGTCTTCCCGTGTACACTATCCCCCCCCCATCTGTCGCCCCGTGTACACTATCCCCCCCCATCTGTCGCCCCGTGTACACTATCCCCCCCCATCTGTCGCCCCGTGTACACTATCCCCCCCCCATCTGTCGCCCCGTGTACACTATCCCCCCCCCATCTGTCGCCCCGTGTACACTATCCCCCCCCATCTGTCGCCCCGTGTACACTATCCCCCCCCCATCTGTCGCCCCGTGTACACTATCCCCCCCCCATCTGTCGCCCCGTGTACACTATCCCCCCCCATCTGTCGCCCCGTGTACACTATCCCCCCCCATCTGTCGCCCCGTGTACACTATCCCACCCCCATCTGTCGCCCCGTGTACACTATCCCCCCCCATCTGTCGCCCTGTGTACACTATCCCCCCCCATCTGTCGCCCCGTGTACACTATCCCCCCCCCATCTGTCGCCCCGTGTACACGACCACCCCCATCTGTCGCCCCGTGTACACTATCCCCCCCCATCTGTCGCCCCGTGTACACGACCACCCCCATCTGTCGCCCCGTGTACACTAGCCCCCCCCCATCTGTCGCCCCGTGTACACTATCCCCCCCCCATCTGTCGCCCCGTGTACACTATCCCCCCCCCATCTGTCGCCCCGTGTACACTATCCCCCCCATCTGTCGCCCCGTGTACACTATCCCCCCCCCATCTGTCGCCCCGTGTACACTATCCCACCCCCATCTGTCGCCCCGTGTACACTATCCCACCCCCATCTGTCGCCCCGTGTACACTATCCCCCCCCATCTGTCGCCCCGTGTACACTATTCCCCCCCATCTGTCGCCCCGTGTACACTATCCCCCCCCCATCTGTCGCCCCGTGTACACGACCACCCCCATCTGTCGCCCCGTGTACACGACCACCCCCATCTGTCGCCCCGTGTACACGACCCCCCCCATCTGTCGCCCCACTCACTTGGCGAGGGTGATGAGCCCCACGTTGTTTTCGGGGTTACTCCGCGTCTTGGAGTGACACACGATGTTGACGGCGTCTTGCTGCGCCTGGAGCCGCGTCGGAAGGAAGTCGCCATTCCTCATATATTCACTGTTGTCCACACTGAAAGACAAGGCACCAGGTTAAGACCCTGCAGCAGCCAATCAGAGGACGCCTTTCACCTCCTGCACAGTGACACACAATGAGAGCCGCTCTCTGATTGGCCGCTGCCGATTTCCATAGTAACAGCCCCGGCTGCTGCCCCATTATCCCAGGCTCGGGCGAGGATGACTCAGGGATTCGGCCCGAGCGTCTCCTGAGCCCCGAGAACCGGTCCCGTCCGCCGGGGCAGAGGTCACATCCCCGCCGCACTCGCCCCCTCCCCCGGTCAGCCCGCTCCCGGTTCTCACCAGACCATAGTACTCTCCAGCACCATCTCGCCGTATTGTCACCGTGCGCCGACCGGCCAACAAGCTGCGCGAAGACTGGACGTGAGCGTCAGCCAATCAGCGCCACTTCCGGCTCTCGGCGCGCGGCCTGCCGGGAAGTGTAGTTCTAAGGTTTCCCCACCTCCCTTCTTCCTCAATACTCCTCATTACTGCCTCAGTAGCCCTCATTAGTCCCCCCAGTACTCCCTCATTACTCCCACAGTACCCATCATTACTTCCCAGTACTCCTCATTACTCCCCCAGGACTCACCATTATTCTCCAGTACTCATCAGTACCCCTCATTACTCCCTTGTTACTCCCCCAGTACTCCTCAGTACCCCACATTACTCCCCCAGTACCCCTCAATATTTCCCCAGTACCCCTCATTACTCCCCAATACTCCTCATTACTCCCACAGTAACCCTCATTACTCCTCAGTACCCCAAATTACTTCCTAGTACCCATCATTACTCCCCCAGTACTCCTTATTACTTCCCAGTAGCCCTCATTACTCCCCCAGTACTCACCAGTACCCCACATTACTTCCCAGTACTCCTCATTACTCCCCCAGTACCTCTCATTATTCCCCAGTACCCCTCACTACTCCCCCAGTACCCCTTAATATTTCCCCAGTACCCC
The DNA here is from genome assembly GCF_905171765.1 of Bufo bufo. Lineage (NCBI taxonomy): Eukaryota > Metazoa > Chordata > Amphibia > Anura > Bufonidae > Bufo > Bufo bufo. The sequence goes on from NC_053399.1 coordinate 101,865,842, forward strand.
TCATTACTCCCCAATACTCCTCATTACTCCCACAGTAACCCTTATTACTCCTCAGTACCCCAAATTACTTCCGAGTACCCCTCATTACTCTCCCAGTACTCCTCATTACTTCCCAGTAGCCCTCATTACTCCCACAGTACCTCTTATTATTCCCCACTACCCCTCATTACTACCCAGTACCCCTCATTACTCCCCCAGTACTCATCAGTACCCCACATTACTTCCCAGTACTCCTCATTACTCCCCCAGTACCTCTCATTATCCCCCAATACTCCTCATTACTCCCCCAGTAGCCCTCATTTCTCCCCCAGTACTCAGTACCCCCTCACTACTCCCACAGTACCAATCATTACTCCCCAGTACACCTTATTACTCCCCCAGTACCTCTCATTATTCCCCAGTACCCCTCACTACTTCCCCAGTACCCCTCATTACTCCCCCAGTACTCATCAGTACCCCTCATTACTCCCTCATTACTCCCCCAATACTCCTCAGTACCCCACATTACTTCCCAGTACCCCTCATTACTCCCCCAGTACCTCTCATTATTCCCCAGTACCCCTCACTTTTCCCCCAGTACTCCTCATTACTCCCCCAGTAGCCCTCATTACTCCACCAGTATTCATTATTCTCCAGTACTCATCAGTACCCCTCATTACTCCCTTGTTACTCACCCAGTACTCCTCAGTACCAACATTACTTCATAGAACCCATCATTACTCCCCTAGTACTCATATTCATTAATCTCCAGTACTCATCAGTACCCCTCATTACTCCCTTGTTACTCACCCAGTACTCCTCAGTACCCCACATTACTTCATAGTACCCATCATTACTCCCCTAGTACTCATTACTCCCCAGCACCCCTCATTATTCCTCAGAACCCCTCATTACTCCCCAATACTCCTCATTGTTCCCACAGTAACCCCTTTTACTCCTCAGTACCCCAAATTACTTCCTAGTACCCCTCATTACTCCCTGAGTACTCCTCATTACTCCCACAGTACCTCTTATTATTCCCAAGTACCCCTCATTACTCCCCCAGCACCCCTCATTACTCCCCCAGTACCCCTTTTTACTCCCCCAGTACCCCTCATTACTCCCCCAGTACCCCACATTACTTTGCAGTACCCCTCATTACTCCCCCAGTACTCCTCATTACTCCCCCAGTACTCATCAGTTTCCCCTCAATACCCATCATTACTCCCCAGTACCTCTCATTATTCCCCAGTACTCCTCATAACTCCCCCAGTGCTCGTCATTACTCCCCAGTACCCCTCATTACTCCCCCATTTTTCCAAATTACTTCCCAGTACTCCTCATTACTCCCCTAGTACTCCTCATTACTCCCCCAGTACCTCTCATTATTTCCCAGTACCCCTCATTACTCCCCCAGTACTCATCAGTACCCCACATTACTTACCAGAACCCCTCATTACTCCCCCAGTACCTCTCATTATTTCCCAGCACCCCTCATTACTCCCCCAGTACCCCTCATTACTCCCCAGTACCCCACATTACTTTCCAGTACCCCTCATTACTCCCGCAGTACTCATCAGTACTCCCTCACTACCCATCATTACTCTTCAGTACCTCTTATTATTCCCCAGTACCTCTCACTACTCCCCCAGTACCCCTCATTACTTCCCAGTACTCCTCATTACTCCCCCAGTACTCCTCGTTACTCCCCAGTACCTCTCATTACTCCCTTGTTACTCCCCCAGTACTCCCCAGTACCCCACATTACTTTCCAGTACCCCTCATTACTCCCGCAGTACTCATCAGTACTCCCTCACTACCCATCATTACTCCCCATTATTATTATTCCCCAGCACCCCTCATTATTCCTCAGTACCCCTCATTACTCCCCAGTACTCCTCATTACTCCCCCAGTACCTCTCATTATTTCCAAGTACCCCTCATTATTCCCCCAGTACTCATCAGTACCCCACATTACTTCCCAGAACCCCTCATTACTCCCCCAGTACCCCTCATTACTCCCCCAGTACCCCTCATTATTTCCCAGTACCCCTCATTACTCCCCCAGTACCTCTCATTATTTCTCAGTACCCCTCATTACTCCCCCAGTACCCCTCATTACTCCCCAGTACCCCACATTACTTCCTAGTACCCCTCATTACTCCCCCAGTACTCCTCATTACTCCAGAGTACCCCTCATTACTCCCACAGTACCTCTTATTATTCCCCAGTACCCCTAATTACTATTTCAGTACCCATTATTTCCCAATACCCCTCATTATTCCCCCAGCACCCCTCACTACTCCCCCAGTACCTCTCATTATTTCCCAGTACCCCTCATTACTCCCCCAGTATTCATCAGTACCCCACATTACTTACCAGAACCCCTCATTACTCCCCCAGTACCTCTCATTATTTCCCAGCACCCCTCATTACTCCCCCAGTACCCCTCATTACTCCCCAGTACCCCACATTACTTTCCAGTACCCCTCACTACTCCCGCAGTACTCATCAGTACTCCCTCACTACCCATCATTACTCTTCAGTACCTCTTATTATTCCCCAGTACCTCTCACTATTCCCCAGTACCCCTCATTACTTCCCAGTACTCCTCATTACTCCCCCAGTACTCCTCGTTACTCCCCAGTACCCCTCATTACTCCCTTGATACTCCCCAGTACCCCACATTACTTTCCAGTACCCCTCATTACTCCTGCAGTACTCATCAGTACTCCCTCACTACCCATCATTACTCCCCAGTACCTCTCATTATTCCCCAGCACCCCTCATTATTCCTCAGTACCCCTCATTACTCCCCAGTACTCCTCATTACTCCCCCAGTACCTCTCATTATTTCCAAGTACCCCTCATTATTCCCCCAGTACTCATCAGTACCCCACATTACTTCCCAGAACCCCTCATTACTCCCCCAGTACCCCTCATTACTCCCCCAGTACCCCTCATTATTTTCCAGTACCTCTTATTATTTCCCAGTACCCCTCATTACTCCCCCAGTACCCCACATTACTTCCCAGTACCCCTCATTACTCCCCAGTACTCATCATTACTTCTGAGTACCCCTCATTACTCCCAAAGTACCTCTTATTATTCCCCAGTACCCCGTATTACTCCCTCAGTACCCATTATTTCCCAATACCCCTCATTACTCCCCCAGTTTTCCACATTACTTCCCAGTACCCCTCATTACTCCCCCAGTACTCCTCATTACTCCCCCAGTACCTTTCATTATTTCCCAGTACCCCTCATTACTCCCCCAGTACTCATCAGTACCCCACATTACTTACCAGAACCCCTCATTACTCCCCCAGTACCTCTCATTATTTCCCAGCACCCCTCATTACTCCCCCAGTACCCCTCATTACTCCCCAGTACCCCACATTACTTTCCAGTACCCCTCATTACTCCCGCAGTACTCATCAGTACTCCCTCACTACCCATCATTACTCTTCAGTACCTCTTATTATTCCCCAGTACCTCTCACTACTCCCCCAGTACCCCTCATTACTTCCCAGTACTCCTCATTACTCCCCCAGTACTCCTCGTTACTCCCCAGTACCTCTCATTACTCCCTTGTTACTCCCCCAGTACTCCCCAGTACCCCACATTACTTTCCAGTACCCCTCATTACTCCCGCAGTACTCATCAGTACTCCCTCACTACCCATCATTACTCCCCATTATTATTATTCCCCAGCACCACTCATTATTCCTCAGTACCCCTCATTACTCCCCAGTACTCCTCATTACTCCCCCAGTACCTCTCATTATTTCCAAGTACCCCTCATTATTCCCCCAGTACTCATCAGTACCCCACATTACTTCCCAGAACCCCTCATTACTCCCCAAGTACCCCTCATTACTCCCCCAGTACCCCTCATTATTTCCCAGTACCCCTCATTACTCCCCCAGTACCTCTCATTATTTCTCAGTACCCCTCATTACTCCCCCAGTACCCCTCATTACTCCCCAGTACCCCACATTACTTCCTAGTACCCCTCATTACTCCCCTAGTACTCCTCATTACTTCAGAGTACCCCTCATTACTCCCACAGTACCTCTTATTATTCCCCAGTACCCCTAATTACTATTTCAGTACCCATTATTTCCCAATACCCCTCATTATTCCCCCAGCACCCCTCACTACTCCCCCAGTACCTCTCATTATTTCCCAGTACCCCTCATTACTCCCCCAGTAATCATCAGTACCCCACATTACTTACCAGAACCCCTCATTACTCCCCCAGTACCTCTCATTATTTCCCAGCACCCCTCATTACTCCCCCAGTACCCCTCATTACTCCCCAGTACCCCACATTACTTTCCAGTACCCCTCACTACTCCCGCAGTACTCATCAGTACTCCCTCACTACCCATCATTACTCTTCAGTACCTCTTATTATTCCCCAGTACCTCTCACTATTCCCCAGTACCCCTCATTACTTCCCAGTACTCCTCATTACTCCCCCAGTACTCCTCGTTACTCCCCAGTACCCCTCATTACTCCCTTGTTACTCCCCCAGTACTCCCCAGTACCCCACATTACTTTCCAGTACCCCTCATTACTCCCGCAGTACTCCCTCACTACCCATCATTACTCCCCAGTACCTCTCATTAATCCCCAGCACCCCTCATTATTCCTCAGTACCCCTCATTACTCCCCAGTACTCCTCATTACTCCCCCAGTACCTCTCATTATTTCCAAGTACCCCTCATTATTCCCCCAGTACTCATCAGTACCCCACATTACTTCCCAGAACCCCTCATTACTCCCCCAGTACCCCTCATTACTCCCCCAGTACCCCTCATTATTTTCCAGTACCTCTTATTATTTCCCAGTACCCCTCATTACTCCCCCAGTACCCCACATTACTTCCCAGTACCCCTCATTACTCCCCAGTACTCATCATTACTTCTGAGTACCCCTCATTACTCCCAAAGTACCTCTTATTATTCCCCAGTACCCCGTATTACTCCCTCAGTACCCATTATTTCCCAATACCCCTCATTACTCCCCCAGCACCCCTCATTACTCCCCAGTACTCCTCATTACTCCCCCAGTACCTCTCATTATTTCCCAGTACCCCTCATTACTCCCCCAGTACACATCAGTACCCCACATTACTTTCCAGAACCCCTCATTATGCCCCCAGTACCTCTCATTATTTCCCAGTACCCCTCATTACTCCCCCAGTACCCCTCATTACTTTCCAGTACCCCTCATTACTCCCGAAGTACTCATCAGTACTCCCTCACTACCCATCATTACTCCCCAGTACCTCTGATTATTACCCGATACCGCTCACTACTCCCTTAGTACTCCTATTACTTCCCAGTACTCCTCAATACTCCCCCAGTACTCATCAGTACCCCCTCACTACTCCCACAGTACCCATCACTACTCCACCAGTACCCCTCATTACTTCCCAATACTCCTCATTACTCCCCCAGTACCCCTCATTACTCCCTTGTTACTCCCCCAGTACTCCTCAGTATCCCACATGACTTCCCAGCACTACTCATTACTCGCGAGTACCCCTCAATATTTCCCCAGGCCCCTCATTACTCCCCAATACTCCTCATTACTCCCCCAGTAACCCTCATTACTCATCAGTACCCAAATTACTTCCTAGTACCCCTCATTACTCCCCCAGTACTCCTCATTACTTCCCAGTACCCCTCATTACTCCCACAGTACCTCTTATTATTCCCCAGTACCCCTAATTACTCCCTCAGTACCCATTACTTCCCAATACACCTTATTACTCCCCCAGCACCCTTCATTATTCCTCAGTACCCCTCATTATTCCTCAGTACCCCTCATTACTCCCCCAGTACCCCTCATTACTCCCTAATACTCTTCCAGTACCTCTTATTATTCCCCAGTACCCCTCATTACTCCTTTGTACCCCTCATTACTCTTCATTATTCCCCAGTACCCCTTATTACTTCCCATTCCCCAATACTCCTCAATATTCCATCAGTACCACTCATTACTCCCCAGTACCCTCATGTAACACATGTAATGTATGTGAAGGTTTCCATCATGTCTCCTCTCCCTTCATGTAACATATGTGAAGGTTTCCATCATGTCTCCTCTCCCTTCTCTCTTCATGTAACATATGTGAAGGTTTCCATCATGTCTCCTCTCCCTTCATGTAACATATGTGAAGGTTTCCATCATGTCTCCTCTCCCTTCTCTCCTCATGAAACATATGTGAAGGTTTCCATCATGTCTCCTCTCCCTTCTTCCCTCATGTAACATATGTGAAGGTTTCCATCATGTCTCCTCTCCCTTCTCTCCTCATGTAACATATGTGAAGGTTTCCATCATGTCTCCTCTCTCCTCATGTAACATATGTGAAGGTTTCCATCATGTCCCCTCTCCCCTCATGTATCATATGTGAAGGTTTCCATCATGTCCCCTCTCCCTTCTCTCCTCATGAAACATATGTGAAGGTTTCCATCATGTCCCCTCTCCCTTCTCTCCTCATGAAACATATGTGAAGGTTTCCATCATGTCTCCTCTCCCTTCTTCCCTCATGTAACATATGTGAAGGTTTCCATCATGTCTCCTCTCCCTTCTCTCCTCATGTAACATATGTGATGGTTTCCATCATGTCTCCTCTCCCTTCTCTCCTCATGTAACATATGTGAAGGTTTCCATCATGTCTCCTCTCCCTTCTCTCCTCATGTAACATATGTGAAGGTTTCCATCATGTCTCCTCTCCCTTCTCTCCTCATGTAACATATGTGAAGGTTTCCATCATGTCCCCTCTCCCTTCTCTCCTCATGTAACATATGTGAAGGTTTCCATCATGTCTCCTCTCCCTTCTCTCCTCATGTAACATATGTGAAGGTTTCCATCATGTCTCCTCTCCCTTCTCTCCTCATGTAACATATGTGAAGGTTTCCATCATGTCCCCCTCCCCTCATGTATCATATGTGAAGGTTTCCATCATGTCTCCTCTCCCTTCTCTTCTCATGTAACATATGTGAAGGTTTCCATCATGTCTCCTCTCCCTTCTCTCCTCATGTAACATATGTGAAGCTTGCCATCATGTCTCCTCTCCCTTCTCTCCTCATGTAACATATGTGAAGGTTTCCATCATGTCTCCTCTCCCTTCTCTCTTCATGTAACATATGTGAAGGTTTCCATCATGTCTCCTCTCCCTTCTCTCTTCATGTAACATATGTGAAGGTTTCCATCATGTCTCCTCTCCCTTCTCTCCTCATGTAACATATGTGAAGGTTTCCATCATGTCTCCTCTCTCCTCATGTAACATATGTGAAGGTTTCCATCATGTCCCCTCTCCCCTCATGTATCATATGTGAAGGTTTCCATCATGTCCCCTCTCCCTTCTCTCCTCATGAAACATATGTGAAGGTTTCCATCATGTCCCCTCTCCCTTCTCTCCTCATGAAACATATGTGAAGGTTTCCATCATGTCTCCTCTCCCTTCTTCCCTCATGTAACATATGTGAAGGTTTCCATCATGTCTCCTCTCCCTTCTCTCCTCATGTAACATATGTGATGGTTTCCATCATGTCTCCTCTCCCTTCTCTCCTCATGTAACATATGTGAAGGTTTCCATCATGTCTCCTCTCCCTTCTCTCCTCATGTAACATATGTGATGGTTTCCATCATGTCTCCTCTCCCTTCTCTCCTCATGTAACATATGTGAAGGTTTCCATCATGTCTCCTCTCCCTTCTCTCCTCATGTAACATATGTGAAGGTTTCCATCATGTCTCCTCTCTCCTCATGTAACATATGTGAAGGTTTCCATCATGTCCCCTCTCCCCTCATGTATCATATGTGAAGGTTTCCATCATGTCCCCTCTCCCTTCTCTCCTCATGAAACATATGTGAAGGTTTCCATCATGTCCCCTCTCCCTTCTCTCCTCATGAAACATATGTGAAGGTTTCCATCATGTCTCCTCTCCCTTCTTCCCTCATGTAACATATGTGAAGGTTTCCATCATGTCTCCTCTCCCTTCTCTCCTCATGTAACATATGTGATGGTTTCCATCATGTCTCCTCTCCCTTCTCTCCTCATGTAACATATGTGAAGGTTTCCATCATGTCTCCTCTGCCTTCTCTCCTCATGTAACATATGTGAAGGTTTCCATCATGTCTCCTCTCCCTTCTCTCCTCATGTAACATATGTGAAGGTTTCCATCATGTCCCCTCTCCCTTCTCTCCTCATGTAACATATGTGAAGGTTTCCATCATGTCTCCTCTCCCTTCTCTCCTCATGTAACATATGTGAAGGTTTCCATCATGTCTCCTCTCCCTTCTCTCCTCATGTAACATATGTGAAGGTTTCCATCATGTCCCCCTCCCCTCATGTATCATATGTGAAGGTTTCCATCATGTCTCCTCTCCCTTCTCTTCTCATGTAACATATGTGAAGGTTTCCATCATGTCTCCTCTCCCTTCTCTCCTCATGTAACATATGTGAAGCTTGCCATCATGTCTCCTCTCCCTTCTCTCCTCATGTAACATATGTGAAGGTTTCCATCATGTCTCCTCTCCCTTCTCTCTTCATGTAACATATGTGAAGGTTTCCATCATGTCTCCTCTCCCTTCTCTCCTCATGTAACATATGTGAAGGTTTCCATCATGTCTCCTCTCCCTTCTCTCCTCATGTAACATATGTGAAGGTTTCCATCATGTCCCCCTCCCCTCATGTATCATATGTGAAGGTTTCCATCATGTCTCCTCTCCCTTCTCTTCTCATGTAACATATGTGAAGGTTTCCATCATGTCTCCTCTCCCTTCTCTCCTCATGTAACATATGTGAAGCTTGCCATCATGTCTCCTCTCCCTTCTCTCCTCATGTAACATATGTGAAGGTTTCCATCATGTCTCCTCTCCCTTCACTCCTCATGTAACATATATGAAGGTTTCCATCATGTCTCCTCTCCCTTCTCTCCTTATGTATCATATGTGAAGGTTTCCATCATGTCCCCTCTCCCCTCATATATCATATGTGAAGGTTTCCATCATGTCTCCTCTCCCTTCACTCCTCATGTAACATATATGAAGGTTTCCATCATGTCTCCTCTCCCTTCTCTCCTTATGTATCATATGTGAAGGTTTCCATCATGTCCCCTCTCCCCTCATATATCATATGTGAAGGTTTCCATCATGTCTCCTCTCCCCTCTCTCCTCATGTTACATATGTGAAGGTTTCCATCATGTCCTCTCTCCCTTCTCGCCTCATGTAACATATGTGAAGGTTTCCATCATGTCCCCTCTCCCCTCATATATCATATGTGAAGGTTTCCATCATGTCTCCACTCCCCTCTCTCCTCATGTTACATATGTGAAGGTTTCCATCATGTCTCCTCTCCCTTCTTTCCTCATGTATCATATGTGAAGGTTTCCATCATGTCCCCTCTCCCTTCTTCCCTCATGTAACATATGTGAAGGTTTCCATCATGTCCCCTCTCCCTTATTCCCTCATGTAACATATGTGAAGGTTTCCATCATGTCTCCTCTCCCTTCTCTCCTCAAGTATCATATGTGAAGGTTTCCATCATGTCCCCTCTCCCCTCATGTATCCATCATGTCTCCTCTCCCCTTCTCTCCTCATGTATCATATGTGAAGGTTTCCATCATGTCCCCTCTCCCTTCATGTAACATATGTGAAGGTTTCCATCATGTCTCCTCTCCCTTCTCTCCTCATGTAACATATGTGAAGGTTTCCATCATGTCCCCTCTCCCTTCTCTCCTCATGTAACATATGTGATGGTTTCCATCATGTCTCCTCTCCCTTCTCTCCTCATGTAACATATGTGAAGGTTTCCATCATGTCTCCTCTCCCTTCTCTCCTCATTTAACATATGTGAAGGTTTCCATCATGTCCCCTCTCCCCTCATGTATCATATGTGAAGGTTTCCATCATGTCTCCTCTCCCCTTCTCTCCTCATGTATCATATGTGAAGGTTTCCATCATGTCTCCTCTCCCCTTCTCTCCTCATGTATCATATGTGAAGGTTTCCATCATGTCCCCTCTCCCTTCATGTAACATATGTGAAGGTTTCCATCATGTCTTCTCTCCCTTCTCTCCTCATGTAACATATGTGAAGGTTTCCATCATGTCCCTTCTCTCTTCTTCCCTCATGTAACATATGTGAAGGTTTCCATCATGTCCCCTCTCCCTTCTCTCCTCATGTAACATATGTGATGGTTTCCATCATGTCTCCTCTCCCTTCTCTCTTCATGTAACATATGTGAAGGTTTCCATCATGTCTCCTCTCCCTTCTCTCCTCATGTAACATATGTGATGGTTTCCATCATGTCTCCTCTCCCTTCTCTCCTCATGTGACATATGTGAAGGTTTCCATCATGTCTCCTCTCTCCTCATGTAACATATGTGAAGGTTTCCATCATGTCCCCTCTCCCTTCTCTCCTCATGTAACATATGTGATGGTTTCCATCATGTCTCCTCTCCCTTCTCTCCTCATGTGACATATGTGAAGGTTTCCATCATGTCTCCTCTCTCCTCATGTAACATATGTGAAGGTTTCCATCATGTCCCCTCTCCCTTCTCTCCTCATGTAACATATGTGAAGGTTTCCATCATGTCCCCTCTCCCTTCTCTTCTCATGTGACATATGTGAAGGTTTCCATCATGTCTCCTCTCTCCTCATGTAACATATATGAAGGTTTCCATCATGTCCCTTCTCCCCTCATGTATCATATGTGAAGGTTTCCATCATGTCTCCTCTCCCTTCTCTCCTCATGTAACATATGTGAAGGTTTCCATCATGTCCCCTCTCCCTTCTCTCCTCATGTAACATATGTGAAGGTTTCCATCATGTCTCCTCTCCCTTCTCTCCTCATGTGACATATGTGAAGGTTTCCATCATGTCTCCTTTCTCCTCATGTAACATATGTGAAGGTTTCCATCATGTCTCCTCTCCCTTCTCTCCTCATGTAACATATGTGAAGGTTTCCATCATGTCCCCTCTCCCTTCTCTTCTCATGTGACATATGTGAAGGTTTCCATCATGTCTCCTCTCTCCTCATGTAACATATATGAAGGTTTCCATCATGTCCCTTCTCCCCTCATGTATCATATGTGAAGGTTTCCATCATGTCTCCTCTCCCTTCTCTCCTCATGTAACATATGTGAAGGTTTCCATCATGTCCCCTCTCCCTTCTCTCCTCATGTAACATATGTGAAGGTTTCCATCATGTCTCCTCTCCCTTCTCTCCTCATGTATCATATGTGAAGGTTTCCATCATGTCCCCTCTCCCCTCATGTATCATATGTGAAGGTTTCCATCATGTCTCCTCTCCCTTCTCTCCTCATGTATCATATGTGAAGGTTTCCATCATGTCTCCTCTCTCCTCATGTAACATATGTGAAGGTTTCCATCATGTCTCCTCTCCCTTCTTCCCTCATGTAACATATGTGAAGGTTTCCATCATGTCCCCTCTCCCTTCTCTCCTCATGTAACATATGTGAAGGTTTCCATCATGTCCCGTCTCCCTTCTCTCCTCATGTGACATATGTGAAGGTTTCCATCATGTCTCCTCTCTCCTCATGTAACATATATGAAGGTTTCCATCATGTCCCTTCTCCCCTCATGTATCATATGTGAAGGTTTCCATCATGTCTCCTCTCCCTTCTCTCCTCATGTAACATATGTGAAGGTTTCCATCATGTCCCCTCTCCCTTCTCTCCTCATGTAACATATGTGAAGGTTTCCATCATGTCTCCTCTCCCTTCTCTCCTCATGTGACATATGTGAAGGTTTCCATCATGTCTCCTCTCCCCTCTCTCCTCATGTTACATATGTGAAGGTTTCCATCATGTCTCCTCTCCCTTCTTTCCTCATGTATCATATGTGAAGGTTTCCATCATGTCCCCTCTCCCTTCTTCCCTCATGTAACATATGTGAAGGTTTCCATCATGTCCCCTCTCCCTTATTCCCTCATGTAACATATGTGAAGGTTTCCATCATGTCTCCTCTCCCTTCTCTCCTCAAGTATCATATGTGAAGGTTTCCATCATGTCCCCTCTCCCCTCATGTATCCATCATGTCTCCTCTCCCCTTCTCTCCTCATGTATCATATGTGAAGGTTTCCATCATGTCCCCTCTCCCTTCATGTAACATATGTGAAGGTTTCCATCATGTCTCCTCTCCCTTCTCTCCTCATGTAACATATGTGAAGGTTTCCATCATGTCCCCTCTCCCTTCTCTCCTCATGTAACATATGTGATGGTTTCCATCATGTCTCCTCTCCCTTCTCTCCTCATGTAACATATGTGAAGGTTTCCATCATGTCTCCTCTCCCTTCTCTCCTCATTTAACATATGTGAAGGTTTCCATCATGTCCCCTCTCCCCTCATGTATCATATGTGAAGGTTTCCATCATGTCTCCTCTCCCCTTCTCTCCTCATGTATCATATGTGAAGGTTTCCATCATGTCTCCTCTCCCCTTCTCTCCTCATGTATCATATGTGAAGGTTTCCATCATGTCCCCTCTCCCTTCATGTAACATATGTGAAGGTTTCCATCATGTCTTCTCTCCCTTCTCTCCTCATGTAACATATGTGAAGGTTTCCATCATGTCCCTTCTCTCTTCTTCCCTCATGTAACATATGTGAAGGTTTCCATCATGTCCCCTCTCCCTTCTCTCCTCATGTAACATATGTGATGGTTTCCATCATGTCTCCTCTCCCTTCTCTCTTCATGTAACATATGTGAAGGTTTCCATCATGTCTCCTCTCCCTTCTCTCCTCATGTAACATATGTGATGGTTTCCATCATGTCTCCTCTCCCTTCTCTCCTCATGTGACATATGTGAAGGTTTCCATCATGTCTCCTCTCTCCTCATGTAACATATGTGAAGGTTTCCATCATGTCCCCTCTCCCTTCTCTCCTCATGTAACATATGTGATGGTTTCCATCATGTCTCCTCTCCCTTCTCTCCTCATGTGACATATGTGAAGGTTTCCATCATGTCTCCTCTCTCCTCATGTAACATATGTGAAGGTTTCCATCATGTCCCCTCTCCCTTCTCTCCTCATGTAACATATGTGAAGGTTTCCATCATGTCCCCTCTCCCTTCTCTTCTCATGTGACATATGTGAAGGTTTCCATCATGTCTCCTCTCTCCTCATGTAACATATATGAAGGTTTCCATCATGTCCCTTCTCCCCTCATGTATCATATGTGAAGGTTTCCATCATGTCTCCTCTCCCTTCTCTCCTCATGTAACATATGTGAAGGTTTCCATCATGTCCCCTCTCCCTTCTCTCCTCATGTAACATATGTGAAGGTTTCCATCATGTCTCCTCTCCCTTCTCTCCTCATGTGACATATGTGAAGGTTTCCATCATGTCTCCTCTCTCCTCATGTAACATATGTGAAGGTTTCCATCATGTCTCCTCTCCCTTCTCTCCTCATGTAACATATGTGAAGGTTTCCATCATGTCCCCTCTCCCTTCTCTTCTCATGTGACATATGTGAAGGTTTCCATCATGTCTCCTCTCTCCTCATGTAACATATATGAAGGTTTCCATCATGTCCCTTCTCCCCTCATGTATCATATGTGAAGGTTTCCATCATGTCTCCTCTCCCTTCTCTCCTCATGTAACATATGTGAAGGTTTCCATCATGTCCCCTCTCCCTTCTCTCCTCATGTAACATATGTGAAGGTTTCCATCATGTCTCCTCTCCCTTCTCTCCTCATGTATCATATGTGAAGGTTTCCATCATGTCCCCTCTCCCCTCATGTATCATATGTGAAGGTTTCCATCATGTCTCCTCTCCCTTCTCTCCTCATGTATCATATGTGAAGGTTTCCATCATGTCTCCTCTCTCCTCATGTAACATATGTGAAGGTTTCCATCATGTCTCCTCTCCCCTCTCTCCTCATGTAACATATGTGAAGGTTTCCATCATGTCTCCTCTCCCTTCTCTCCTCATGTAACATATGTGAAGGTTTCCATCATGTCCCCTCTCCCTTCTCTCCTCATGTAACATATGTGAAGGTTTCCATCATGTCCCGTCTCCCTTCTCTCCTCATGTAACATATGTGAAGGTTTCCATCATGTCCCCTCTCCCTTCTCTCCTCATGTAACATATGTGAAGGTTTCCATCATGTCCCCTCTCCCTTCTCTCCTCATGTAACATATGTGAAGGTTTCCATCATGTCTCCTCTCCCTTCTCTCCTCATGTATCATATGTGAAGGTTTCCATCATGTCTCCTCTCCCTTCTCTCCTCATGTAACATATGTGAAGGTTTCCATCATGTCTCCTCTCCCTTCTCTCCTCATGTAACATATGTGAAGGTTTCCATCATGTCTCCTCTCCCTTCTCTCCTCATGTAACATATGTGAAGGTTTCCATCATGTCCCCTCTCCCCTCATGTAACATATGTGAAGGTTTCCATGATGTCTCCTCTCCCTTCTCTCCTCATGTAACATATGTGAAGGTTTCCATCATGTCTCCTCTCCCTTCTCTCCTCAAGTAACATATGTGAAGGTTTCCATCATGTCCCCTCTCCCTTCTTCCCTCATGTAACATATGTGAAGGTTTCCATCATGTCTCCTCTCCCTTCTCTCCTCATGTAACATATGTGAAGGTTTCCATCATGTCTCCTCTCTCCTCATGTAACATATGTGAAGGTTTCCATCATGTCTCCTCTCCCTTCTTCCCTCATGTAACATATGTGAAGGTTTCCATCATGTCTCTTCTCCCCTTCTCTACTCATGTATCATATGTGAAGGTTTCCATCATGTCCCCCTCCCCTCATGTATCATATGTGAAGGTTTCCATCATGTCTCCTCTCCCCTTCTCTCCTCATGTATCATATGTAAAGGTTTCCATCATGTCTCCTCTCCCCTCATGTATCATATGTGAAGGTTTCCATCATGTCCCCCTCCCCTCATGTATCATATGTGAAGGTTTCCATCATGTCTCCTCTCCCCTTCTCTCCTCATGTATCATATGTGAAGGTTTCCATCATGTCCCCTCTCCCCTCATGTATCATATGTGAAGGTTTCCATCATGTCTCCTCTCCCCTTCTCTCCTCATGTATCATATGTGAAGGTTTCCATCATGTCCCCTCTCTCCTCATGTAACATATGTGAAGGTTTCCATCATGTCTCCTCTCTCCTCATGTATCATATGTAAAGGTTTCCATCATGTCTCCTCTCCCCTCATGTATCATATGTGAAGGTTTCCATCATGTCCCCCTCCCCTCATGTATCATATGTGAAGGTTTCCATCATGTCTCCTCTCCCCTTCTCTCCTCATGTATCATATGTGAAGGTTTCCATCATGTCCCCTCTCCCCTCATGTATCATATGTGAAGGTTTCCATCATGTCTCCTCTCCCCTTCTCTCCTCATGTATCATATGTGAAGGTTTCCATCATGTCCCCTCTCTCCTCATGTAACATATGTGAAGGTTTCCATCATGTCTCCTCTCCCTTCTCTCCTCATGTAACATATGTGAAGGTTTCCATCATGTCTCCTCTCCCTTCTCTCTTCATGTAACATATGTGAAGGTTTCCATCATGTCCCTTCTCCCTTCTCTCCTCATGTAACATATGTGATGGTTTCCATCATGTCTCCCCTCCCTTCTCTCCTCATGTATCATATGTGAAGCTTTCTATCATGTCTCCTCTCCCTTCTCTCCTCATTTAACATATGTGAAGGTTTCCATCATGTCTCCTCTCCCTTCTTTCCTCATGTAACATATGTGAAGGTTTCCATCATGTCCCCTCTTTCCTCATGTATCATATGTGAAGGTTTCCATCATGTCCCCTCTCCCTTCTCTCCTCATGTAACATATGTGAAGGTTTCCATCATGTCTCCTCTCCCTTCTCTCCTCATGTATCATATGTGAAGGTTTCCATCATGTCCCCTCTCCCCTCATGTATCATATGTAAAGGTTTCCATCATGTCTCCTCTCTCCTCATGTATCATATGTGAAGGTTTCCATCATGTCTCCTCTCTCCTCATGTAACATATGTGAAGGTTTCCATCATGTCCCCTCTCCCTTCTTCCCTCATGTAACATATGTGAAGGTTTCCATCATGTCTCCTCTCCCTTCTCTCATCATGTATTATATGTGAAGGTTTCCATCATGTCTCCTCTCCCTTCTCTCCTCATGTATCATATGTGAAGGTTTCCATCATGTCTCCTCTCCCTTCTCTCCTCATGTAACATATGTGAAGGTTTCCATCATGTCTCCTCTTCCTTCTCTCCTCATGTATCATATGTGAAGGTTTCCATCATGTCTCCTCTCCCTTCTCTCCTCATGTAACATATGTGAAGGTTTCCATCATGTCCCCTCTCCCTTCTTCCCTCATGTAACATATGTGAAGGTTTCCATCATGTCCCCTCTCCCTTCTTCCCTCATGTAACATATGTGAAGGTTTCCATCATGTCTCCTCTCCCTTCTCTCCTCATGTATCATATGTGAAGGTTTCCATCATGTCCCCTCTCCCTTCATGTAACATATGTGAAGGTTTCCATCATGTCTCCTCTCCCTTCTCTCCTCATGTAACATATGTGAAGGTTTCCATCATGTCTCCTCTCCCTTCTCTCCTCATGTAACATATGTGAAGGTTTCCATCATGTCCCTTCTCTCTTCATGTAACATATGTGAAGGTTTCCATCATGTCCCCTCTCCCTTCTCTCCTCATGTAACATATGTGATGGTTTCCATCATGTCTCCTCTCCCTCCTCTCCTCATTTAACATATGTGAAGGTTTCCATCATGTCCCCTCTCCCTTCTCTCCTCATGTAACATATGTGAAGGTTTCCATCATGTCCCCTCTCCCTTCTCTCTTCATGTAACATATGTGAAGGTTTCCATCATGTCTCCTCTCCCTTCTTTCCTCATGTAACATATGTGAAGGGTTCCATCATATCCCCTCTCTCCTCATGCATCATATGTGAAGGTTTCCATCATGTCCCCTCTCTCCTCATGTAACATATGTGAAGGTTTCCATCATGTCTCCTCTCCCTTCTCTCCTCATGTATCATATGTGAAGGTTTCCATCATGTCCCCTCTCCCCTCATGTATCATATGTGAAGGTTTCCATCATGTCTCCTCTCTCCTCATGTATCATATGTGAAGGTTTCCATCATGTCTCCTCTCTCCTCATGTAACATATGTGAAGGTTTCCATCATGTCTCCTCTCCCTTCTCTCATCATGTATCATATGTGAAGGTTTCCATCATGTCTCCTCTCTCCTCATGTAACATATGTGAAGGTTTCCATCATGTCCCTTCTCTCTTCTTCCCTCATGTAACATATGTGAAGGTTTCCATCATGTCCCCTCTCCCTTCTCTCCTCATGTAACATATGTGATGGTTTCCATCATGTCTCCTCTCCCTTCTCTCTTCATGTAACATATGTGAAGGTTTCCATCATGTCTCCTCTCCCTTCTCTCCTCATGTAACATATGTGATGGTTTCCATCATGTCTCCTCTCCCTTCTCTCCTCATGTGACATATGTGAAGGTTTCCATCATGTCTCCTCTCTCCTCATGTAACATATGTGAAGGTTTCCATCATGTCCCCTCTCCCTTCTCTCCTCATGTAACATATGTGATGGTTTCCATCATGTCTCCTCTCCCTTCTCTCCTCATGTGACATATGTGAAGGTTTCCATCATGTCTCCTCTCTCCTCATGTAACATATGTGAAGGTTTCCATCATGTCCCCTCTCCCTTCTCTCCTCATGTAACATATGTGAAGGTTTCCATCATGTCCCCTCTCCCTTCTCTTCTCATGTGACATATGTGAAGGTTTCCATCATGTCTCCTCTCTCCTCATGTAACATATATGAAGGTTTCCATCATGTCCCTTCTCCCCTCATGTATCATATGTGAAGGTTTCCATCATGTCTCCTCTCCCTTCTCTCCTCATGTAACATATGTGAAGGTTTCCATCATGTCCCCTCTCCCTTCTCTCCTCATGTAACATATGTGAAGGTTTCCATCATGTCTCCTCTCCCTTCTCTCCTCATGTGACATATGTGAAGGTTTCCATCATGTCTCCTCTCTCCTCATGTAACATATGTGAAGGTTTCCATCATGTCTCCTCTCCCTTCTCTCCTCATGTAACATATGTGAAGGTTTCCATCATGTCCCCTCTCCCTTCTCTTCTCATGTGACATATGTGAAGGTTTCCATCATGTCTCCTCTCTCCTCATGTAACATATATGAAGGTTTCCATCATGTCCCTTCTCCCCTCATGTATCATATGTGAAGGTTTCCATCATGTCTCCTCTCCCTTCTCTCCTCATGTAACATATGTGAAGGTTTCCATCATGTCCCCTCTCCCTTCTCTCCTCATGTAACATATGTGAAGGTTTCCATCATGTCTCCTCTCCCTTCTCTCCTCATGTATCATATGTGAAGGTTTCCATCATGTCCCCTCTCCCCTCATGTATCATATGTGAAGGTTTCCATCATGTCTCCTCTCCCTTCTCTCCTCATGTATCATATGTGAAGGTTTCCATCATGTCTCCTCTCTCCTCATGTAACATATGTGAAGGTTTCCATCATGTCTCCTCTCCCTTCTTCCCTCATGTAACATATGTGAAGGTTTCCATCATGTCCCCTCTCCCTTCTCTCCTCATGTAACATATGTGAAGGTTTCCATCATGTCCCGTCTCCCTTCTCTCCTCATGTAACATATGTGAAGGTTTCCATCATGTCCCCTCTCCCTTCTCTCCTCATGTAACATATGTGAAGGTTTCCATCATGTCCCCTCTCCCTTCTCTCCTCATGTAACATATGTGAAGGTTTCCATCATGTCTCCTCTCCCTTCTCTCCTCATGTATCATATGTGAAGGTTTCCATCATGTCTCCTCTCCCTTCTCTCCTCATGTAACATATGTGAAGGTTTCCATCATGTCTCCTCTCCCTTCTCTCCTCATGTAACATATGTGAAGGTTTCCATCATGTCTCCTCTCCCTTCTCTCCTCATGTAACATATGTGAAGGTTTCCATCATGTCCCCTCTCCCCTCATGTAACATATGTGAAGGTTTCCATCATGTCTCCTCTCCCTTCTCTCCTCATGTAACATATGTGAAGGTTTCCATCATGTCTCCTCTCCCTTCTCTCCTCAAGTAACATATGTGAAGGTTTCCATCATGTCCCCTCTCCCTTCTTCCCTCATGTAACATATGTGAAGGTTTCCATCATGTCTCTTCTCCCCTTCTCTACTCATGTATCATATGTGAAGGTTTCCATCATGTCCCCCTCCCCTCATGTATCATATGTGAAGGTTTCCATCATGTCTCCTCTCCCCTTCTCTCCTCATGTATCATATGTAAAGGTTTCCATCATGTCTCCTCTCCCCTCATGTATCATATGTGAAGGTTTCCATCATGTCCCCCTCCCCTCATGTATCATATGTGAAGGTTTCCATCATGTCTCCTCTCCCCTTCTCTCCTCATGTATCATATGTGAAGGTTTCCATCATGTCCCCTCTCCCCTCATGTATCATATGTGAAGGTTTCCATCATGTCTCCTCTCCCCTTCTCTCCTCATGTATCATATGTGAAGGTTTCCATCATGTCCCCTCTCTCCTCATGTAACATATGTGAAGGTTTCCATCATGTCTCCTCTCCCTTCTCTCCTCATGTAACATATGTGAAGGTTTCCATCATGTCCCCTCTCTCCTCATGTAACATATGTGAAGGTTTCCATCATGTCTCCTCTCCCTTCTCTCCTCATGTAACATATGTGAAGGTTTCCATCATGTCTCCTCTCCCTTCTCTCTTCATGTAACATATGTGAAGGTTTCCATCATGTCCCTTCTCTCCTCATGTAACATATGTGATGGTTTCCATCATGTCTCCCCTCCCTTCTCTCCTCATGTATCATATGTGAAGCTTTCTATCATGTCTCCTCTCCCTTCTTTCCTCATGTAACATATGTGAAGGTTTCCATCATGTCCCCTCTTTCCTCATGTATCATATGTGAAGGTTTCCATCATGTCCCCTCTCCCTTCTCTCCTCATGTAACATATGTGAAGGTTTCCATCATGTCTCCTCTCCCTTCTCTCCTCATGTATCATATGTGAAGGTTTCCATCATGTCCCCTCTCCCCTCATGTATCATATGTAAAGGTTTCCATCATGTCTCCTCTCTCCTCATGTATCATATGTGAAGGTTTCCATCATGTCTCCTCTCTCCTCATGTAACATATGTGAAGGTTTCCATCATGTCCCCTCTCCCTTCTTCCCTCATGTAACATATGTGAAGGTTTCCATCATGTCTCCTCTCCCTTCTCTCATCATGTATTATATGTGAAGGTTTCCATCATGTCTCCTCTCCCTTCTCTCCTCATGTATCATATGTGAAGGTTTCCATCATGTCTCCTCTCCCTTCTCTCCTCATGTAACATATGTGAAGGTTTCCATCATGTCTCCTCTTCCTTCTCTCCTCATGTATCATATGTGAAGGTTTCCATCATGTCTCCTCTCCCTTCTCTCCTCATGTAACATATGTGAAGGTTTCCATCATGTCCCCTCTCCCTTCTTCCCTCATGTAACATATGTGAAGGTTTCCATCATGTCCCCTCTCCCTTCTTCCCTCATGTAACATATGTGAAGGTTTCCATCATGTCTCCTCTCCCTTCTCTCCTCATGTATCATATGTGAAGGTTTCCATCATGTCCCCTCTCCCTTCATGTAACATATGTGAAGGTTTCCATCATGTCTCCTCTCCCTTCTCTCCTCATGTAACATATGTGAAGGTTTCCATCATGTCTCCTCTCCCTTCTCTCCTCATGTAACATATGTGAAGGTTTCCATCATGTCCCTTCTCTCTTCATGTAACATATGTGAAGGTTTCCATCATGTCCCCTCTCCCTTCTCTCCTCATGTAACATATGTGATGGTTTCCATCATGTCTCCTCTCCCTCCTCTCCTCATTTAACATATGTGAAGGTTTCCATCATGTCCCCTCTCCCTTCTCTCCTCATGTAACATATGTGAAGGTTTCCATCATGTCCCCTCTCCCTTCTCTCTTCATGTAACATATGTGAAGGTTTCCATCATGTCTCCTCTCCCTTCTTTCCTCATGTAACATATGTGAAGGGTTCCATCATGTCCCCTCTCTCCTCATGCATCATATGTGAAGGTTTCCATCATGTCCCCTCTCTCCTCATGTAACATATGTGAAGGTTTCCATCATGTCTCCTCTCCCTTCTCTCCTCATGTATCATATGTGAAGGTTTCCATCATGTCCCCTCTCCCCTCATGTATCATATGTGAAGGTTTCCATCATGTCTCCTCTCTCCTCATGTATCATATGTGAAGGTTTCCATCATGTCTCCTCTCTCCTCATGTAACATATGTGAAGGTTTCCATCATGTCTCCTCTCCCTTCTCTCATCATGTATCATATGTGAAGGTTTCCATCATGTCTCCTCTCTCCTCATGTAACATATGTGAAGGTTTCCATCATGTCTCCTCTCCCTTCTCTCATCATGTATCATATGTGAAGGTTTCCATCATGTCTCCTCTCTCCTCATGTAACATATGTGAAGGTTTCCATCAAGTCCCCTCTCCCTTCTTCCCTCATGTAACATATGTGAAGGTTTCCATCATGTCCCCTCTCCCTTCTTCCCTCATGTAACATATGTGAAGGTTTCCATCATATCTCCTCTCCCTTCTCTCCTCATGTATCATATGTGAAGGTTTCCATCATGTCCCCTCTCCCCTCATGTATCATATGTGAAGGTTTCCATCATGTCTCCTCTCCCCTTCTCTCCTCTTGTATCATATGTGAAGGTTTCCATCATGTCTCCTCTCCCCTTCTCTCCTCATGTATCATACGTGAAGATTTCCATCGTGTCCTCTCTCCCTTCATGTAACATATGTGAAGGTTTCCATCATGTCCCCTCTCCCTTCTCTCCTCATGTAACATATGTGAAGGTTTCCATCATGTCCCCTCTCCCTTCTCTCCTCATGTAACATATGTGAAGGTTTCCATCATGTCCCCTCTCCCTTCTCTCCTCATGTAACATATGTGAAGGTTTCCATCATGTCCCCTCTCCCTTCATGTAACATATGTGAAGGTTTCCATCATGTCCCCTCTCCCTTCTCTCTTCATGTAACATATGTGAAGGTTTCCATCATGTCTCCTCTCTCCTCATGTAACATATGTGAAGGTTTCCATCATGTCTCCTCTCCCTTCTCTCCTCATTTAACATATGTGAAGGTTTCCATCATGTCCCCTCTCCCTTCTCTCCTCATGTAACATATGTGAAGGTTTCCATCATGTCCCCTCTCCCTTCATGTAACATATGTGAAGGTTTCCATCATGTCTCCTCTCTCCTTATGTAACATATGTGAAGGTTTCCATCATGTCCCCTCTCCCTTCTCTCCTCATGTAACATATGTGAAGGTTTCCATCATGTCCCCTCTCCCTTCTCTCTTCATGTAACATATGTGAAGGTTTCCATCATGTCCCCTCTCCCTTCTTCCCTCATGTAACATATGTGAAGGTTTCCATCATGTCCCCTCTCCCTTCTCTCCTCATGTAACATATGTGAAGGTTTCCATCATGTCCCCTCTCCCCTCATGTATCATATGTGAAGGTTTCCATCATGTCTCCTCTCCCCTTCTCTCCTCATGTATCATATGTGAAGGTTTCCACCATGTCTCCTCTCCCCTTCTCTCCTCATGTATCATACGTGAAGATTTCCATCATGTCCCCTCTCCCTTCATGTAACATATGTGAAGGTTTCCATCATGTCTCCTCTCCCTTCTCTCCTCATGTAACATATGTGAAGGTTTCCATCATGTCCCCTCTCCCTTCTCTCCTCATGTAACATATGTGATGGTTTCCATCATGTCTCCTCTCCCTTCTCTCCTCATGTAACATATGTGAAGGTTTCCATCATGTCTCCTCTCCCTTCTCTCCTCATTTAACATATGTGAAGGTTTCCATCATGTCCCGTCTCCCTTCTCTCCTCATGTATCATATGTGAAGGTTTCCATCATGTCTCCTCTCCCTTCTCTCCTCAAGTAACATATGTGAAGGTTTCCATCATGTCTCCTCTCCCTTCTCTCCTCATGTATCATATGTGATGGTTTCCATCATGTCTCCTCTCCCTTCTCTCTTCATGTAACATATGTGAAGGTTTCCATCATGTCTCCTCTCCCTTCTCTCCTCATTTAACATATGTCAAGGTTTCCATCATGTCCCCTCTCCCTTCTCTCTTCATGTAACATATGTGAAGGTTTCCATCATGTCTCCTCTCTCCTCATGTAACATATGTGAAGGTTTCCATCATGTCTTCTCTCTCCTCATGTAACATATATGAAGATTTTCATCATGTCCCTTCTCCCCTCATGTATCATATGTGAAGGTTTCCATCATGTCTCCTCTCCCCTTCTCTCCTCATGTAACATATGTGAAGGTTTCCATCATGTCCCCTCTCCCCTCATGTAACATATGTGAAGGTTTCCATTATGTCTCCTCTCCCCTTCTCTCCTCATGTAACATATGTGAAGGTTTCCATCATGTCTCCTTTCCCTTCTCTCCTCATGTATCATATGTGAAGGTTTCCGTCATGTCTCCTCTCCCTTCTCTCCTTATGTATCATATGTGAAGGTTTCCATCATGTCTCCTCTCCCTTCTCTCCTCATGTAACATATGTGAAGGTTTCCATCATGTCCCCTCTCCCTTCTCTCCTCATGTAACATATGTGAAGGTTTCCATCATGTCTCCTCTCTCCTCATGTAACATATGTGAAGGTTTCCATCATGTCTCCTCTCCCCTTCTCTCCTCATGTAACATATGTGAAGGTTTCCATCATGTCCCCTCTCCCCTCATGTAACATATGTGAAGGTTTCCATTATGTCCCCTCTCCCTTCTCTCCTCATGTAACATATGTGAAGGTTTCCATCATGTCCCCTCTCCCTTCTCTCTTCATGTAACATATGTGAAGGTTTCCATCATGTCTCCTCTCCCTTCTTTCCTCATGTAACATATGTGAAGGGTTCCATCATGTCCCCTCTCTCCTCATGCATCATATGTGAAGGTTTCCATCATGTCCCCTCTCTCCTCATGTAACATATGTGAAGGTTTCCATCATGTCTCCTCTCCCTTCTCTCCTCATGTATCATATGTGAAGGTTTCCATCATGTCCCCTCTCCCCTCATGTATCATATGTGAAGGTTTCCATCATGTCTCCTCTCTCCTCATGTATCATATGTGAAGGTTTCCATCATGTCTCCTCTCTCCTCATGTAACATATGTGAAGGTTTCCATCATGTCTCCTCTCCCTTCTCTCATCATGTATCATATGTGAAGGTTTCCATCATGTCTCCTCTCTCCTCATGTAACATATGTGAAGGTTTCCATCATGTCTCCTCTCCCTTCTCTCATCATGTATCATATGTGAAGGTTTCCATCATGTCTCCTCTCTCCTCATGTAACATATGTGAAGGTTTCCATCAAGTCCCCTCTCCCTTCTTCCCTCATGTAACATATGTGAAGGTTTCCATCATGTCCCCTCTCCCTTCTTCCCTCATGTAACATATGTGAAGGTTTCCATCATATCTCCTCTCCCTTCTCTCCTCATGTATCATATGTGAAGGTTTCCATCATGTCCCCTCTCCCCTCATGTATCATATGTGAAGGTTTCCATCATGTCTCCTCTCCCCTTCTCTCCTCTTGTATCATATGTGAAGGTTTCCATCATGTCTCCTCTCCCCTTCTCTCCTCATGTATCATACGTGAAGATTTCCATCGTGTCCTCTCTCCCTTCATGTAACATATGTGAAGGTTTCCATCATGTCCCCTCTCCCTTCTCTCCTCATGTAACATATGTGAAGGTTTCCATCATGTCCCCTCTCCCTTCTCTCCTCATGTAACATATGTGAAGGTTTCCATCATGTCCCCTCTCCCTTCTCTCCTCATGTAACATATGTGAAGGTTTCCATCATGTCCCCTCTCCCTTCATGTAACATATGTGAAGGTTTCCATCATGTCCCCTCTCCCTTCTCTCTTCATGTAACATATGTGAAGGTTTCCATCATGTCTCCTCTCTCCTCATGTAACATATGTGAAGGTTTCCATCATGTCTCCTCTCCCTTCTCTCCTCATTTAACATATGTGAAGGTTTCCATCATGTCTCCTCTCCCTTCTCTCCTCATGTAACATATGTGAAGGTTTCCATCATGTCCCCTCTCCCTTCATGTAACATATGTGAAGGTTTCCATCATGTCTCCTCTCTCCTTATGTAACATATGTGAAGGTTTCCATCATGTCCCCTCTCCCTTCTCTCCTCATGTAACATATGTGAAGGTTTCCATCATGTCCCCTCTCCCTTCTCTCTTCATGTAACATATGTGAAGGTTTCCATCATGTCCCCTCTCCCTTCTTCCCTCATGTAACATATGTGAAGGTTTCCATCATGTCCCCTCTCCCTTCTCTCCTCATGTAACATATGTGAAGGTTTCCATCATGTCCCCTCTCCCCTCATGTATCATATGTGAAGGTTTCCATCATGTCTCCTCTCCCCTTCTCTCCTCATGTATCATATGTGAAGGTTTCCACCATGTCTCCTCTCCCCTTCTCTCCTCATGTATCATACGTGAAGGTTTCCATCATGTCTCCTCTCCCCTTCTCTCCTCATGTAACATATGTGAAGGTTTCCATCATGTCTCCTCTCCCTTCTCTCCTCATTTAA
Source organism: Bufo bufo (assembly GCF_905171765.1). NCBI lineage: Eukaryota > Metazoa > Chordata > Amphibia > Anura > Bufonidae > Bufo > Bufo bufo. Next base: position 101,891,536 of record NC_053399.1, read on the forward strand.
CATATGTGAAGGTTTCCATCATGTCCCGTCTCCCTTCTCTCCTCATGTATCATATGTGAAGGTTTCCATCATGTCTCCTCTCCCTTCTCTCCTCATGTAACATATGTGAAGGTTTCCATCATGTCTCCTCTCCCTTCTCTCCTCATGTAACATATGTGAAGGGTTCCATCATGTCTCCTCTCCCTTCTCTCCTCATTTAACATATGTGAAGGTTTCCATCATGTCTCCTCTCCCTTCTCTCCTCATGTAACATATGTGAAGGTTTCCATCATGTCTCCTCTCCCTTCTCTCCTCAAGTAACATATGTGAAGGTTTCCATCATGTCTCCTCTCCCTTCTCTCCTCATGTATCATATGTGATGGTTTCCATCATGTCTCCTCTCCCTTCTCTCTTCATTTAACATATGTGAAGGTTTCCATCATGTCTCCTCTCCCTTCTCTCCTCATTTAACATATGTCAAGGTTTCCATCATGTCCCCTCTCCCTTCTCTCTTCATGTAACATATGTGAAGGTTTCCATCATGTCTCCTCTCTCCTCATGTAACATATGTGAAGGTTTCCATCATGTCTTCTCTCTCCTCATGTAACATATATGAAGATTTTCATCATGTCCCTTCTCCCCTCATGTATCATATGTGAAGGTTTCCATCATGTCTCCTCTCCCCTTCTCTCCTCATGTAACATATGTGAAGGTTTCCATCATGTCCCCTCTCCCCTCATGTAACATATGTGAAGGTTTCCATTATGTCTCCTCTCCCCTTCTCTCCTCATGTAACATATGTGAAGGTTTCCATCATGTCTCCTTTCCCTTCTCTCCTCATGTATCATATGTGAAGGTTTCCGTCATGTCTCCTCTCCCTTCTCTCCTTATGTATCATATGTGAAGGTTTCCATCATGTCTCCTCTCCCTTCTCTCCTCATGTAACATATGTGAAGGTTTCCATCATGTCCCCTCTCCCTTCTCTCCTCATGTAACATATGTGAAGGTTTCCATCATGTCTCCTCTCTCCTCATGTAACATATGTGAAGGTTTCCATCATGTCCCCTCTCTCCTCATGTAACATATGTGAAGGTTTCCATCATGTCTCCTCTCCCTTCTCTCCTCATGTAACATATGTGAAGGTTTCCATCATGTCTCCTCTCTCCTCATGTAACATATGTGAAGGTTTCCATCATGTCCCCTCTCCCTTCTCTCCTCATGTAACATATGTGAAGGTTTCCATCATGTCCCCTCTCCCCTCATGTAACATATGTGAAGGTTTCCATCATATCTCCTCTCCCTTCTCTCCTCATGTAACATATGTGAAGGTTTCCATCATGTCTCCTCTCTCCTCATGTAACATATGTGAAGGTTTCCATCATGTCCCCTCTCCCTTCTCTCCTCATGTAACATATGTGAAGGTCTCCATCATGTCCCCTCTCCCCTCATGTAACATATGTGAAGGTTTCCATCATGTCTCCTCTCGCCTCTCTCCTCATGTAACATATGTGAAGGTTTCCATCATATCTCCTCTCCCTTCTCTCCTCATGTAACATATGTGAAGGTTTCCATCATGTCCCCTCTCCCTTCTTCCCTCATGTTACATATATGAAGGTTTCCATCATGTCCCCTCTCCCTTCTTTCCTCGAGGCTCTACAGATGCAGTTTGTTACAGGGAGCTGAAGGTGCCCTCCTACCTCCCCAGCGGCAGTGTGTACCCCAGGGGGCCGAAGGTGTCGTCCTTCCCCCCACAGCGGCAGTGTGAACTCCAGGGAGCTGAAGGTGTCCTCCTTCCCCCCCTAGCGGCAGTGTGTACCCCAGGGAGCTGAAGGTGTCGTCCTTCCCCCCCAGCGGCAGTGTGAACCCCAGGGAGCTGAAGGTGTCGTCCTTCCCCCCCAGCGGCAGTGTGAACCCCAGGGAGCTGAAGGTGTCCTCCTTCCCCCCCAGCGGCAGTGTGTACCCCAGGGAGCTGAAGGTGTCGTCCTTCCCTCCCCCAGCGGCAGTGTGTACCCCAGGGAGCTGAAGGTGTCGTCCTTCCCCCCCAGCGGCAGTGTGAACCCCAGGGAGCTGAAGGTGTCGTCCTTCCCCCCCAGCGGCAGTGTGTACCCCAGGGAGCTGAAGGTGTCGTCCTTCCCCCCCAGCGGCAGTGTGAACCCCAGGGAGCTGAAGGTGTCGTCCTTCCTCCCCAGCGGCAGGGTGTGTTACGGGGAGCTGAAGGTGCCCTCCTTCCCCCCCAGCGGCAGGGTGTACCCCAGGGAGCTGAAGGTGTCGTCCTTCCTCCCCAGCGGCAGCCTGTGTTTCAGGGAGAGGAGCGCAGCACCCTCTCTCCCCAGCGGCAGCTTACCATAACAAGGGGAGACACCAATCGCCCAGACGGCGCAGATGGGACCGTGGTCTCTGTGCCTGACCTACCGGGATGCTGGACAGCCTGTCCAGATCCCCCACCAGGACAATAGGAGGAGGGGGTAAGTACAAATTCCCCTCCCCAGTTAACTCCTAACGTGGCCTCAGGGTTAACAGAGGCGATGTTAACCCCTACTGACTCCCATGTTCCTCTGGCTACTGAGCCGGACTATGGTCTCAGCACCCCAGCAGAAGAGCTGGCAGCTGGGCAGAGTGCAGTCGTCCTCTGCCCTCCCTCAAGTCCCCACAGCATGTTGCCCCATCACCACAGCAAAATACCCCGGTGCAGTAACTGTTTCTTGTGGGTGGGTCACCCTTGTACCTGTTTGTTGTGGGTGGGCTACTCGGGCATCTGGTTACTGTGGGTTGGTGGATCGACTAACGGAGGCACTGACCGACAGAAGGTAAGGTGCCTGGTTAGTCTTCCCCCCAAAGGGGAGATGTGTGACAAACTGCCATTTGCCACGTGGCATTATAGAAAACTTATGGCTAGCCTCCTGCCCTACGACTATGGCCCCGGGACATATTACCCTTCAGGAACAGTGACAGAACTGTGCCGCATGTCTGGACTGTTGGTGGGACCGAACGCGGTCAGCGGTGTATGCTGGGGATTCTGTGGAACTAAAATCGGATGCGCAGATACACGAACGCCGCTGACCCTTACCTTCTTTCATACTGAACTTTCAGCTCCAGAGACTAAGTCCCATTCGAAGATGGGACTTAGTCATTTTTCTGCATGAAATTGACCGACCGCACAGCCCACATCTATGGAACTGTTTTGGGCAGGAAATTGTGCTTGCGGTCGGTCATAAAGGACTCCACTAAACTTTTGATCCGCTGGAGGGATTTGTGTGATTTTTGGAAGTGTTTATGTTTGATGTATGCTGAGTTTAAATATGTAATTTTTATGGAGATGGAATGTATGGTTTTAAAGTTACAGTGTATGTTTAAAAACTGTATTTTTACTGTCTGTGATAGTTATGTTAATCCATAATTATATCCCAGACAGAAGGGAGGATTTTGTGTATTTGGGTGGTGACTCCTCTCCTGTTGTTCTCACATGTGTATTGGTGATTTCCCTTTGTCCTGGGAGATAATTGAATTGCTCTTCGGGTGTCTCCAGGGCAGAGAGGAGGAAACCATGATGCATTGTGGGGACCTACATAAATACGGGCGGGTAGCCTTCAATAAAGAGTTCATGCTCAGTTCATGTTTTTCTAACCCTTCAAAACGCAGCCTCGTCTCGTTATTGGAGGGAATTGCTGTATCACACTGGGGATTGCTATGCTCTGCATATTCCCCACACGGTCCTGAATGCTGGAGGTTCATTCAGGGTGGAAGGAAGACAGCGCGGCTCCAGTTAAGCTACGGCGGTTGTGGAGTCTGCAGTGGTTGTGGTGTCCAGTGCGGTGCTTGTGGTCCTCGGCGCAAGCTAGGAAGCGTCCATTAACGGAATTTGGCAGTTTGTCACACAGTTGTTTTAGTTAGACCCTCCACCATTTTTTGTAGCCTGCTTTGCACCCATCCTTTTGTGGTTGAGGTCTCCAGGACTGGACTCCATATTCCAGGTCTCGCCATATGTCTTCTGATTGGCTTTATAGCTGGAGGTATAAAACAGACTTCACACATACTTTCCCCGCCACCTGTCCACATTGTGTTTTATCTCAGGACCCATTGATCCTTCTCTTCTGAAGTCCTATGTGATCGTCAGATCGAGGTTCCTTCTCCCCAAGCGCACTGACCTGCAGTTCCCTTACGTCCTAACCAGTGGCACAAATGGGGTATTCTGCCCCTGTGGACTGGTTAGGACAGGTGGAAGTTTTAATGAAATAAAAACTAAAACATATGCACGCCCTCCCTGCCCCCAATAAAGAGGGGCGTAACCCTCAGAACATCGTGTTTTTTTCTGTCCTGCGGACAAGACAGGACGGGTGGTCCACTCCTTCATCCCTTTCGGTGGAGAGAGTGTTTTTTATTTTTCCCTTTGGGAGCGGTTTTTCCGCTCCTCCTATGCCGCCTGAGGTCTAGGACTCCTTAGCCCTCTGGAGTTCGGTCTTACCTCATTCCGTGGACCGAAGCGGCAGTAGCAGTGTCCCGCATGTTCTGCCGGGCGCCACCATCTTGCGGAAGTGACGTCACTTCCGGTTTTCTCCGGCCGATCGCAGCAGCGTCGGCCGGGGAGTATTTCTCTGTTTAGGGCTGTTGTGTGCCTTTATATGATTAAGGAGTCCCTCTCTGGGTTCCAGAGGATGTTTTTTTTTACATAAATCTAAGGAGTAGACTGTAGAGGTTTACCCCGCCCCTTTGTGGGCGGGGCTTCCGTTTTGGCACCCAAACACCCTATTTAAACGTGGTGAGGCTCCAGGTTCAGTCTCCTGGATCGCAGATTTCTGTTAACCTTGAGTCGTGTGGTTGGTGCTAGAGTTGTTTGCGTGCAAACCTCTGTATTGCTGAAAAACCTTTTTCCTTTATAATAGAGCTTGCTAGGATCTTCTGGGTAAAGATCCTGAAGCTTGCGGATAAAGGTCTTTTTTTCTTGAATTTATGCTTAATTCATATCTCTTCTATTTTTCAGCCATGTCTTCTACCGGGGGCGGTGAGCGAGAGCCCAGCAGGAAGTCCACTAGCAAGAGACGTCACCTGCAGTGCCATGACTGCCAGATCGTGCTGGAGGACTCCTACGACTTTTCCCGGTGCCCACCCTGTAGGGCCAAGACACTCCCCCAGCTGGAGCCATCGGTCCACGACGTTGTCGATTGGGTAAAGGGCTATATGGAGACCAATATGAACCAGGTGAACGCTTCCATACAAGAGTTGAAGAATGCCCTGGTTTCTAAACGCCGTCGTCCCTCCTCCCGCCATTGGGCGATGGAGGTATCGGGATTTCAGGAGGCGAGAGACGGTTCAGCCTCTTCCTCCTCGGATGAGGAGGACGGATTTTCATATTTTTTTCCGCTGGAGAAAGCCCAGCGGCTACTAAGATCCATCCGGTCGGGGGACCAGGACGTTGATCCGGGGGAAGCCTCATCTTCTGCCTCTAAAGGGCCTAGGGCCTTTAAAGCAGATGGTTCTCTCCTATCTCTGATGAAGACGGAATGGAGAAAGCCGGAGAAGGGTCCAGTGTTGACCAAAAGATTTAAGGCAGTATTTCCGGTCAAAGAAGATCAAGTATCTTCCTGGGGGCCTGTCCCCAAAGTGGACATGGCGATTGCAAAACTATCGAGAAGGACCCTAATCCCATCAGACGACGGGTCAAGTTTGCAAGACCCAAATGGATCGGAAGGCAGATTGCGCCCTTAGGCGTGCTTATTCCTCAGCCTCCGCTGCGATTTCTTCGTCTGAAGTGGCGAATTTTCTGAAGACAAGATTCACCCAGATTCAGTCTGACCTAGACCAGAGGGTCTCTAGGGACGACATTCTGGCCTCATGTAAGACGGCCATAGACTTCCTGTGTGACGCAGCTCCACAACAGTTGAAGCTGGCATCTAAGTCCATGGCTCTCTCAACCGCGGGCAGGCGTCCGCTTTGGTTGAAACCTTGGAAGGCCGATACGACCTCGAAGCACAATCTTTGTGCCATGGCATATGAACCCGGCAAACTCTTTGGTGCAGAGCTTGACCAAATAATGGAAGGGCTGTCAGACAAGAAGGGCAAGTCCCTTCCCCAGCAGTCCTTTCGTGGTCGGGGCAAGGGGTTTGGTTCCAGGGCGGAACCTCAACCCTGAGCCCAGAGGAATTGGGGCTCCCGTAGAGGAGGAAAATCCTCTCAGGGTTCTAGACCCCCCAAGAAGTCCTCGGCGCTCTGATTGCGGGCCTCCTCGAGGCTCTTGGTATTTAGCCGGTCTGACTGGAAATCCCAGGCTCCCTTCTGCTCACATTCCTGTAGGCGGTCGCCTACAGAATTTTCTACCTTGTTGGCAGGATCATATCCAGGACAGTTGGGTCCTGCGTATAATTTCTCAGGGCTACCTTGTAGACTTGAGCAGTCCGCCTCCGGACAAGTTTGTCCAAACAAGGCTTCTTCCCAGCAACAAGCAAAAGATTCTAGATAACTACGTGCTAGAATACTTTCAGAAGGGGGCCTTAAAAGAGGTTCCTCTCCAAGAGAGGGGAACAGGTATCTACTCCCCAGTTTTCCTGGTACCCAAGAATACCAGAGGTTGGAGGATGATTATAGATTTGAGGTTCTTCAACCGTTTCATAAAACAAAAGAAGTTCCGTATGGAAACTATCCAGTCGGTGACCAATCTTCTTTTGCCGGGAGATTTCTTGGCAACCTTAGACCTCAAGGATGCTTATCTCCATATTCCCATCCATCCTAGGTCCAGAAGATTCTTAAGGATCGCGGTAAACATCGGGGGGGGGTCCTAAGACATTTTCAGTTTGTGGCCCTCCCGTTTGGGATTTCTTCAGCCCCACACACTTTCACCAAAGTGGTGGTCTCTGTGGTGGCCGCGCTAAGGCTTCAGGGCCTGAGTATAGTTCCATACCTGGACGACTGGCTCCTCAGAGCTCCTTCCCAAGCGATCCTGTCCCAACACATCCAACAGGCTGTCACATTCCTGCATTAGTTGGGATGGATAATCAATTGGGACAAATCCCAACTTCAACCAGCCACCTCGGTAAGGTTCCTGGGGTTCATGGTGGATTCAGTCAGGATGACGATTACTCTCACTCCCGAAAGAAGGCAATCCGTGCAACAGACAGCCCGTTCTCTCTCTGTACCAAAACAGGTAACGATTCGAACATGGATGAAGATGTTGGGACTAATGTCTTCAACCGCTCAGGCGGTACCTTGGGCATTATGGCATCTACGTCGGCTCCAGTCGGAAGTACTAGCCAAGTAGAATCACAGTCCAGTGGGACTCAATTCCGTGCTCTCCCTGCCTTACAAAGTCCGATCCTCTCTAAGGTGGTGGTCCCACCTCGAGGACGGCAAGTCCCTGATCCAGCCCTCTTGGATCATACTTACTTCAGACGCATCCCTAGTAGGCTGGGGTGCGCATCTTCAGGACATGACAGTCCAGGGAACTTGGACACCTCAGGAGAGGTTATTGTCATCAAATCTCCTGGAGATCAGAGCAATCAGACTAGCTCTTTTTCATTTTGCTCCCTTCATTCGAGGGAAGGCAGTGAAGGTACAGTCAGACAGCATGACCGCTGTACTGTATATCAACAAGCAGGGAGGCACGAGGTCACAAAGTCTCCTGAGAGAGATAGGGGTGATATTGGATTGGGCAGAACTGAACCTCACCCACTTATCAGCCGTTCACATTCGCGGAGTTCTCAATGCGATTGCGGATCGCCTGAGCCGAGGTCTTCCAACCGGAGAATGGTCACTTCATCCAGAGGTCTTCAAGGAGATAACGCTCAGGTGGGGCATGCCAGAGATCGATCTCATGGCAACGAGGTTCAACACCAAGGTGGAGAGGTATTGCTCCCTTTACAGGGAGGACAACCCGGTGGCTATAGATGCTCTGTCAATCCCATGGAGGTTCAGGCTGGCCTACATCTTCCCTCAAATTTCCTTGATACCAAGGGTCTTGATGAAAATCAGGCAGGACCAAGCGTCAGTTATCGCCATTATCCCATACTGGCCGAAGAGAGCTTGGTTTACCCAACTCTTACAGATGAGTCGGGGTCAATTTCTGAGGCTTCCCCCAGAGAGAGTACTGGTGTCGGGGGCCACCCAGATCTCCTCAAATCTTCAACCTGACGGCCTGCAGAAGTGGTAGCTGCAAATACAGTGAAGGAGGTTAAGCATGCATGGGATAGGCATAAGGCCATCCTTCATATAAGATAGGGCCGGGGGCTATCCATAGTATTCAGTATATTGGGCAGACTAGATGGGCCAAATGGTTCTTATCTGCCGACACATTCTATGTTTCTATGGAGGTTGATCAGTCCCTTCCAAGGATAGAAGGGCTATCAGGGTCTGTCTTGAGAACCTTAGAGCACTCCAGATCAGAAGCTACCAATAAGGCCTACTCCAGAATCTGGAAGATTTTCTCATCCTGGTGTACAAGGCATCAGCAAACATCCGCTGAAGCTTCCATCCCGATAATTCTCCAATTTCTTCAAGACGGTCTGGACAGGGGGCTATCACCCGCTACCCTTAAAGTGAAAATGTCAGCAATCTCTGCTTGTCTCAACAGAGCTGTTTCTCAAGACCCCCTTATCAAGAGATTCCTGAAGGGAGCCTCAAGATTAAAGCCTACAGTAATCAGACCTATCCCTGTTTGGGATTTATCGGTCGTGCTCAGGGGGTTATCATCTCCCCCCTTTGAGCCCCTAGAGGAGGCGGGATTCAATTTCCTGACCTGGAAGATCACCTTCTTGTTGGCTGTTACCTCTGCAAAGCGAGTTGGGGAACTCCAGGCTTTTTCTGCCTTTGAGCCATATAAAAAGTTCCTGCAGGATCGGGTACTTCTGAAATTTTTGCCTACTTTCATTCCAAAGGTTCCTTCCTTTGACAATATCAACCAGGTGATCTCCCTGCCAATGTTGGCTCCATCCCCCTCCTCTGAGGAAAGAGGGCTCCATACCCTCGACATTTCGAGATGTCTTAGGATTTACCTGGAACGCTCCAAGGTATTTAGGAAGGATGAAAACCTCGTTATCCTTTTTTCCGGTACCCAAAAAGGGAAAGCCTCTAAGCCCTCCATCAGTCGCTGGATCAAAGAGGCAATTCGGGAGTCTTATATGTCTCAGGGCTCGGAGCCCCCTGAATTTGTAAGGGCCCACTCTACTCGAGCAGTGGCCACTTCTTTTGCAGAGAGAAGCTCGATCCCATTGGACGTGATCTGTCAGCTTCTTGGAGTTCTCACTCCACTTTTATCTCACACTATAGAGTGGACACTAGAATACATAGTTATTCCTCATTTGGCCGGACAGTGTTATCTTCCGCCAGGCATGAGGACCCTCCCAAGGGGGTTTCTACTTGCTAAATCCCCATCTGTGCCACTAGTTAGGACGTAAGGGAAGCGTTAATTTCTAACGATAATTTGTTTTCCCTTAGTCCTAACAGTGGCACACAAATTTCCCCCTTTTTTTTAATTTATCGTAATTGTGGTTATTTTTGTCTACTTGTAATTACACAAGGTTCTGAGGGTCACTCCCCTCTTTATTGGGGGCAGGGAGGGCGTGCATATGTTCAGTTCTTTATTTCATTAAAACTTCCACCTGTCCTAACCAGTCCACAGGGGCAGAATACCCCATCTGTGCCACTGTTAGGACTAAGGGAAAACAAATTATCGTTAGAAATTAACGATTTCCACAGTTTGGACCTTTTGTCCAGACACATTATCATTTCCTGTTTTATAAATCCCTCCAGGAACATCACCCCTATTCCACAAACCTTCTCTGGTATCTCCTACATGACAGGCCCTTGCAGTCATCACTTGTAACCTGTTAATCCTCAGAATCCACACCATAAACATCAACCCTCCGGTGTCTACCACTGAAGAGTCCGGGGTCCACTGACCTATCCCAGGATTACGTCCAGTCATACATCTTTTATCCATCAGCTCGTTGTAGGACACTGCATTAAAGGCAGTAATTTTCTTTTTGGATGGTTTCCATTATTTTCACTACTTTCACGATGTCAAGCTCACTGGTCTGTAGTCTCCAGCTTATGTAATGTACGCAGATGCAGGCGATAGCAGATATCCCCTGACCGGGCAGTCACGTCCAGCCCTCATGGGGGAGGACCATGGCACAGTGGTGCCAATGACACAAGTCACACCAAGAGTTGTCAGGTCTCGGTTTATGTGCCCTGCCCCCGCACAGGCCATACACTACAAGGAGAAAACAAGGGGGTGGTGGAACCTATGACAAATCACACCCAGAGCTGCAGGGTTGTCAGGTCTCGGTTTATGTGCCCTGCCCCCGCACAGGCCATAGACTTAAATAAAACTCTCATAAATAGTAAAAACACCAGGAGGTAAGAAGAAAGCGAATATATAAAAGAAGAGAAGGTGCAGCAGCGCAGGGGGTCTCCACCCTCCACAGCACGGATTGCGCTGTGAGACCCCCTGAAATGTGGAGGTACTACCTCATGGGGGCAGCACTGAGGATAAGGCTAAATAAATACATTGTCATTGGGGGCTGTAGAGGGCGATGCACCGTTCTGACCCGCTACTGCACTTCTTATTACATGTAAAGTCAATGCCCGGGCACAGGTCAGTTGGCACAGGAGGGAGGGGGGGGGGGGGGCCCTTTCTTCTGGCACGGGTAACGTAGGCAGCAAACGCTTTTCAGTTTTTGGTCCAAGTTTACTCAACGCAGCATGAAGAACAGCACAAAGTCCGTAAACCGTCAGTCTGCTCCAAAAATACCATCTAGGAAGTCGGGGAGACTGCACATAAGGCGGTGTGAGGGGGGGGGGGCCCCCCACTTGTAACATTCACCGGGGGCTCCAGGCCCCCCAATGTCCAATAATACAGTGTCCTGGACGCTCTCTCCAAGTCCCATCACTGTGAAGAGAATGAGAGGCAGGGTCAGCACGGCGCCCCCGGCAGGCCAAGTCACGAAGCGGCAGAGCTACTCACAAAACAGATCTCTGTCTCAATCTGACTGGCATCCAGCGCCTCCTCTTCCTCCTCCTCCTCCTCCTCCTCCTCCTCTGCGGGGTGTGCGCCAGAGTCAGCCGTCCTGCAGGGAGGACAACCAGCGTTACAGAGAACAGACCAGGGGCCCCCAGGATCAGGATCAGGGGGCGCAGCCACTCACCTCTCTCTTGTGCTCGCCTCGTTCTCGGTCGTCTCCGATTTGTGGACTTCTACACCGACCGCCCTACAAAGCAGACAAATCCTGAGCGCGCGGCGTCCACAGGGGCCCTGCACCGACCCCTGGAACCAGCACCTACCTGTGTGCCGGGGAGTTTAACCCTCCACTGCCTAAAGACGATGTGGAAAGAGTGGTGGCGAGGGAGTCACTGGCAGCTTCATCTACGGGAGGGGTGCGGGGCAGCACGTCAGGTCGTCCATAGGGACCTTCTGGGATAAGAGATAGTGGTCAGACAGCGGAGGATGAGGGTTACGACACAGAGGAGAGATGGCAGCACTCACCCTGATCGCCCTCTGGGCTCAGGTACTGCTTGCTTTCTCCTGTCAGCTGTAGCTGAGAGGGCACCGCAGGCTGGGTGGCCCTGCGGGTGATGCCGGGCATGATCCGGCTCTTCTTGGAGGGCGAGGCTTTGACTGTGGAGGGGACACATGGTTAGTGTGAGGGAGGGGCTGATAGATTGGCCCCGGGCCCTCTGACTACTCACGTGGCACTTTCTTGAACACTGTGTTACACATGAAGCGCTGGAAACGTTCGGCGTAGAAGCCTGGCCTGTGAACCGAGACCGTGTCCTAAAGAGAAACGGACCGTTACCACAGCGAGATGGACAGCACGCCACCCAACAACACATCCACAGGGACAACTCACCCCATCGTGGACGAGCGCCTTCCAGGAGTGCTCCAGCTTCTTAATGAACCTGCAGGGAGACAAATGGACGGACTAAGCCCAAGGACAGGCAGGGGCAAGGCCGCAGGACGAGGCGGGGGGAGGACTGACCTGTAGGACTGCAGGACGTCGATGACCCCGATGTACAGCAGCAGGCGCTCTCCTCTCGCATTACGAGCTGGAATACCGCCCATCCTAAAGACACAGAGACCCCTGCATTAGGCAGACCCTCAGGACAGATGACATATTCTCGTGCCCCCCGGGTGCCTCCATGCTGAATCACAGCAGAATACATGAGGGACCTACTGATCGTCCGTCTCTATGGGGCCCCCTCGCCGAGCCTCGCCCTGGATGGATTCCATAGCGGTGGAGTAGAGTGCCTTCTGTGCAGCCGGTTTCCGCGTATCGGCCTGCGTCTGGCCGTCCACCACGGTATGCTCCCTCTGTGCGTGGTCCATATTGTGGATGCCCACCAGTAAGCTGTAGTCCATGATCTTGAAGCTCTGCAGAACCTGGAGCAGAAACACAAGTGATGAGAAAGTCCATGCACCCAGGAGGAAGGCAGCCATGACACTGTTCTGGCCTCCTGTACTAGTCCTGATCTTCTGCAAGATCTCTGCTTGCTGTGAGAAACAACATTTATCCTCTGGGAGCCTGCACTAACACACTGTAACAGACTATCAGGACCAGAAAAAGATTTGCGACACATTCACCTCACAGAAGATTATCTAGGCGGACACACTGCAACAGCCTCTCAGCTGTGAGAAGTACTAGGTCAGGTCTCTATTCGCTGACAGCAAGCGGTGAGGGCTAGAGCTCCCACCCACTGCTCCTTACCAGACAGTCCCTCTGGATGGTCTTGCACAGGGCGCTGAACATGTCGAGGTCCAGGAAGAGTCCGTCAGGCATGTCCTGCATGAAGTCCAGGTCCTTGTAGGTGGGGAAGCTCTTCTCCCGCTCCTTGGGGGAGGCGCGCCTCTTGTAGGTGGAGCCCTTCAGGTCGTACTTCAGGTGCATCTTCACGGAGCGGGGGAGCAGATTATTCATCACCACGATGCGGATGTTCTTGCCCCCGGCTTGGACGCAGTACAGTCCGTAGAACTTGGGCAGCAGGGTGCGGGGGTTCTGGTTCAGGTTCTGGAGGAGGAAGCAGGGTTATTTGGGGGGGGTCTCTGCCTGTCCACCACCACATTACCACCCGGCGGGCAGTCCTTACCATGTAGTATCCAGGCAGCAACTTCTGCAGGAACTCGGCCTCCTTGTGCTGAACCGTCTTGATGATGAACTCGTCGTCTCCGGACACGTAGAAGAGCGACCCGCTGGCCCCAGAATTAAACAGCTCAATGAGGGGCTCGTTACAGAGCGAGTACTGCAGGCAGAACACAGGCACTGAGTCCGGGGGCCACACACATCATTAACCCCTACACCGCTGGACTCCCCTACTCACCAGATAATCATCCGGCCGAATGCCGAAAAGCTCCCTGAAGTAACGGAAAGCCACCGGGGCGTAGGTCTTGAAGCGGAAGTCGTGGTAATGATGGGCGGGCGTCAGGTTGCTGCCCTCGCTGTAAGACAAGACATCACGTCACACAATCTGCCCCAGGGCTTACTGGACACCCGAGGAGCCACACGTACCCAGGGAAGAATATGCTCTCGACCACATAGAAATCCTGCATGAGGACATCTCTCTCAGGCTTGGTGCTGAGGCTGCCCACCGTGTGGGTGATCCCCAGCTGTATGGCACCTTTAAGAGCGGACGATGTGGTCTGGGGGAAGAAGAGAAGGTTTAGGTTACCCCTCACAACACAGAGCGCGGGGAGTCACCACCCCCTGCACCCACCTTCTTATACGTGGTCTCCCCTGTAGAGTCCACACCTCTGTGCCCAATCTTCTTCATGGTGAGCGCTCCCGCCTGAGCCGAAGAACCGGGCAACTGGGAAAGACACAGATCCAGGGTCACCCTAATGTCCTGCCGAGTCTAGGTGACATCCATACTATATGGAGAAAAGTAAGTGACCCCTCCAATTCTGTATTAACATGGAGCTGCCCCTCTGTCTGCTCCTCTAGGAAGGTCCTCCCCTCACTCCTCCTGGGAGGTGATTTTGGAGGGTGTCGGTGGGGATTTTCACCCCTTCATCCAAGACACCACTTGAGACGTTAGACCCTGATGTGGTAGGAGAGGGCCCGGCTCGTAGTCTCTGTTCCTGGTGCTGGATGGGTTGAGGTCCGGACTCTGTGCGGCCAGTCAGGTTCTTCCAGACTCTTTATGGAGCTTGCGCACCGGGCGCACAGAGGAGCAGAAAAGAGTCGTCCCCAAACTGTCCACAATGTCTCATCTGCTGAAGCATTATGCATTCCCGTCACTGGAACAAAGCTGGCCCCTGAATACCCTGCATAGCCTTACCCCTCCACCGATCCCTGAAGACCCTGCATAGCCTTACCCCTCCACCGACCCCTGAAGACCCCGCATAGCCTTAGCCCTCCACCGACCCCGCACAGCCTTACCCCTCCACCGACCCCTGAAGACCCCGCAAAGCCTTACCCCTCCACCGACCCCAGAAGACCCCGCAAAGCCTTACCCCTCCACCGACCCCTGAAGACCCCGCATAGCCTTACCCCTCCACCGACCCCTGAAGACCCCGCATAGCCTTACCCCTCCACCGACCCCTGAAGACCCCGCATAGCCTTACCCCTCCACCGACCCCTGAAGACCCCGCATAGCCTTACCCCTCCACCGACCCCTGAAGACCCCGCATAGCCTTACCCCTCCACCGACCCCTGAAGACCCCGCAAAGCCTTACCCCTCCACCGACCCCTGAAGACCCCGCAAAGCCTTACCCCTCCACCGACCCCTGAAGACCCCGCAAAGCCTTACCCCTCCACCGACCCCTGAAGACCCCGCAAAGCCTTACCCCTCCACCGACCCCTGAAGACCCCGCAAAGCCTTACCCCTCCACCGACCCCTGAAGCCTTACCCCTCCACCGACCCCTGAAGCCTTACCCCTCCACCGACCCCTGAAGCCTTACCCCTCCACCGACCCCTGAAGCCTTACCCCTCCACCGACCCCTGAAGACTTACCCCTCCACCGACCCCTGAAGACTTACCCCTCCACCGACCCCTGAAGACTTACCCCTCCACCGACCCCTGAAGACTTACCCCTCCACCGACCCCTGAAGACTTACCCCTCCACCGACCCCTGAAGACTTACCCCTCCACCGACCCCTGAAGACTTACCCCTCCACCGACCCCTGAAGACTTACCCCTCCACCGACCCCTGAAGACTTACCCCTCCACCGACCCCTGAAGACTTACCCCTCCACCGACCCCTGAAGACTTACCCCTCCACCGACCCCTGAAGACTTACCCCTCCACCGACCCCTGAAGACTTACCCCTCCACCGACCCCTGAAGACTTACCCCTCCACCGACCCCTGAAGACTTACCCCTCCACCGACCCCTGAAGACTTACCCCTCCACCGACCCCTGAAGACTTACCCCTCCACCGACCCCTGAAGACTTACCCCTCCACCGACCCCTGAAGACCCTGCAAAGCCTTACCCCTCCACCGACCCCTGAAGACCCCGCATAGCCTTACCCCTCCACCACCATACTGTACAGTGGGCACAATTTACCAGATTCGTCCATCAGACCGCTACCTGTGGTAATGGTAGACTGCACAGCTAGAGGCTGGATGTTATACACTGTGGTAATGGTAGACTGCACAGCTAGAGGCTGGATGTTATACACTGTGGTAATGGTAGACTGCACGGCTAGAGGCTGGATGTTATACACTGTGGTAATGGTAGACTGCACGGCTAGAGGCTGGATGTTATACACCTGTGGTAATGGTAGACTGCACGGCTAGAGGCTGGATGTTATACACCTGTGGTAATGGTAGACTGCACGGCTAGAGGCTGGATGTTATACACCTGTGGTAATGGTAGACTGCACGGCTAGAGGCTGGATGTTATACACTGTGGTAATGGTAGACTGCACGGCTAGAGGCTGGATGTTATACACTGTGGTAATGGTAGACTGCACGGCTAGAGGCTGGATGTTATACAGTGTGGTAATGGTAGACTGCACGGCTAGAGGCTGGATGTTATACAGTGTGGTAATGGTAGACTGCACGGCTAGAGGCTGGATGTTATACACCTGTGGTAATGGTAGACTGCACGGCTAGAGGCTGGATGTTATACACCTGTGGTAATGGTAGACTGCACGGCTAGAGGCTGGATGTTATACACCTGTGGTAATGGTAGACTGCACGGCTAGAGGCTGGATGTTATACACCTGTGGTAATGGTAGACTGCACGGCTAGAGGCTGGATGTTATACACCTGTGGTAATGGTAGACTGCACGGCTAGAGGCTGGATGTTATACACCTGTGGTAATGGTAGACTGCACGGCTAGAGGCTGGATGTTATACACCTGTGGTAATGGTAGACTGCACGGCTAGAGGCTGGATGTTATACACCTGTGGTAATGGTAGACTGCACGGCTAGAGGATGGATGTTATACACCTGTGGTAATGGTAGACTGCACGGCTAGAGGATGGATGTTATACACCTGTGGTAATGGTAGACTGCACGGCTAGAGGCTGGATGTTATACACCTGTGGTAATGGTAGACTGCACGGCTAGAGGCTGGATGTTATACACCTGTGGTAATGGTAGACTGCACGGCTAGAGGCTGGATGTTATACACCTGTGGTAATGGTAGACTGCACGGCTAGAGGCTGGATGTTATACACCTGTGGTAATGGTAGACTGCACGGCTAGAGGCTGGATGTTATACACCTGTGGTAATGGTAGACTGCACGGCTAGAGGCTGGATGTTATACACCTGTGGTAATGGTAGACTGCACGGCTAGAGGCTGGATGTTATACACTGTGGTAATGGTAGACTGCACGGCTAGAGGATGGATGTTATACACTGTGGTAATGGTAGACTGCACGGCTAGAGGATGGATGTTATACACTGTGGTAATGGTAGACTGCACGGATAGAGGCTGGATGTTATACACTGTGGTAATGGTAGACTGCATGGCTAGAGGCTGGATGTTATACAGTGTGGTAATGGTAGACTGCATGGCTAGAGGATGGATGTTATACACTGTGGTAATGGTAGACTGCATGGATAGAGGCTGGATGTTATACACCTGTGGTAATGGTAGACTGCATGGCTAGAGGCTGGATGTTATACACTGTGGTAATGGTAGACTGCATGGATAGAGGCTGGATGTTATATACTGTGGTAATGGTAGACTGCACGGATAGAGGCTGGATGTTATACACCTGTGGTAATGGTAGACTGCACGGCTAGAGGCTGGATGTTATACACCTGTGGTAATGGTAGACTGCATGGCTAGAGGCTGGATGTTATATACTGTGGTAATGGTAGACTGCATGGATAGAGGCTGGATGTTATACACCTGTGGTAATGGTAGACTGCACGGCTAGAGGCTGGATGTTATACACCTGTGGTAATGGTAGACTGCACGGCTAGAGGATGGATATTATACACTGTGGTAATGGTAGACTGCATGGATAGAGGCTGGATGTTATACACCTGTGGTAATGGTAGACTGCACGGCTAGAGGCTGGATGTTATACACTGTGGTAATGGTAGACTGCATGGCTAGAGGCTGGATGTTATACACTGTGGTAATGGTATACTGCATGGCTAGAGGATGGATGTTATACACCTGTGGTAATAGCCGACTGCATGGCTAGAGCCTGGATGTTATACACCTGTGGTAATGGTAGACTGCATGGCTAGAGGCTGGATGTTATACACTGTGGTAATGGTAGACTGCACGGATAGAGACTGGATGTTATACACTGTGGTAATGGTAGACTGCATGGCTAGAGGATGGATGTTATACACTGTGGTAATGGTAGACTGTCCTGTACTGATCCTGAGTTACATCCTGTATTATGCTCCAGAGCTGCACTCACTATTCTGCTCTTCCTCATGTAATTTATGAGCTTGTCAGTAACCTTTGGAGAGTGCCACCTACAGGCTGATCACAGGAGTTGCACACTGGCAGTCACTCACCCCAATGCTGCCCTCAGACTGGGTGCTCCTCTTCATGGTGGGTGCTCCTGTAAACAGAGAAGCAATCCGTTTAGGACTGTGCAAAACAATTGCCATTCACAAGATTTGCATAATCACGCCCTAATTATGGTAATGACATCACAGCACAAGCACAGCAGTTAACGGTCACTCCGCTAATTACAAAAGGGTTAAGCATCGTCTCTAGAACACAAGGGGTTAATTAATTATGTAACCCTCTCACGCCAGCAGCAGGGCCACTCTGACCTAGAAGGTGGGGGTTACAGCTGCACACACTGAGGGGGCGGTCTGGATCGGACCCAGGGATCCCCCCCCCCAGTGGAGCAGAGGACAGGCGGCATGCAGCACTCCGCTCTGGACAGACATGCAGACGAGGCACCCGGTACCTCTGCGGGAGACGAGAGCACCCAGACCACAGCATAGACCGCAGCCAGCTGGGGGAGACAAAGGAGGACAACCATCACTGATCTCAGGAGCTGACACTCAAACTGTACAACCCCTCCCCCATCATAGAGTCAAGACCCCCCACCCTACAACCGCTCAGAACCCCAAGATAGGTGCCAGATACAGGTGTTTTTAGGTTCTTAAAAAGAGTCAGGATCCCGGGAGCACTGCCACAGCCCCTCTACACCCAACACCCCCACACAGGGTGCAACTGCATCACAGCGGTCTGTAGGCGGAAGATGGTCAAAAGGTACCCAGGACTAGAGAGGGGGAGGCTGGGGGTGATCACAGGTCCTCACGACTAGAGAGGGGGAGGCTGGGGGTGATCACAGGTCCTCACGACTAGAGAGGGGGAGGCTGGGGGTGATCACAGGTCCTCACGACAAGAGAGGGGGAGGCTGGGGGTGATCACAGGTCCTCACGACTAGAGAGGGGGAGGCTGGGGGTGATCACAGGTCCTCACGACTAGAGAGGGGGAGGCTGAGGGTGATCACAGGTCCTCACGACTAGAGAGGGGGAGGCTGGGGGTGATCACAGGTCCTCACGACTAGAGAGGGGGAGGCTGGGGGTGATCACAGGTCCTCACGACTAGAGAGGGGGAGGCTGGGGGTGATCACAGGTCCTCACGACTAGAGAGGGGGAGGCTGGGGGTGATCACAGGTCCTCACGACTAGAGAGGGGGAGGCTGGGGGTGATCACAGGTCCTCACGACTAGAGAGGGGGAGGCTGGGGGTGATCACAGGTCCTCACGACTAGAGAGGGGGAGGCTGGGGGTGATCACAGGTCCTCACGACTAGAGAGGGGGAGGCTGGGGGTGATCACAGGTCCTCACGACTAGAGAGGGGGAGGCTGGGGGTGATCACAGGTCCTCACGACTAGAGAGGGGGAGGCTGGGGGTGATCACAGGTCCTCACGACTAGAGAGGGGGAGGCTGGGGGTGATCACAGGTCCTCACGACTAGAGAGGGGGAGGCTGGGGGTGATCACAGGTCCTCACGACTAGAGAGGGGGAGGCTGGGGGTGATCACAGGTCCTCACGACTAGAGAGGGGGAGGCTGGGGGTGATCACAGGTCCTCACGACTAGAGAGGGGGAGGCTGGGGGTGATCACAGGTCCTCACGACTAGAGAGGGGGAGGCTGGGGGTGATCACAGGTCCTCACGACTAGAGAGGGGGAGGCTGGGGGTGATCACAGGTCCTCACGACTAGAGAGGGGGAGGCTGGGGGTGATCACAGGTCCTCACGACTAGAGAGGGGGAGGCAGGTGGTGATCACACGTACTCAGGCCTATTGGTGGAGGCAGGTGGTGATCACAGGTACTCAGGACTATTGGTGGAGGCAGGTGGTGATCACAGGTACTCAGGACTATTGGTGGAGGCAGGTGGTGATCACAGGTACTCAGGACTATTGGTGGAGGCAGGTGGTGATCACAGGTACTCAGGACTATTGGTGGAGGCAGGTGGTGATCACAGGTACTGAGGACTATTGGTGGAGGCAGGTGGTGATCACAGGTACTGAGGACTATTGGTGGAGGCAGGTGGTGATCACAGGTACTCTGGACTACTGAGGGGAAGAAGGATTATTTGGGGGTAGGGGCACGGGCAGGACCTGATCTCCCAGCACAGGTGAGGCGTTGCTCACATTCCATGCGTGCGACGTGTGACCTGGTGATGTCATCGCTGTCATGGACTCTCCAGCAGCAGGGCGAGTAGACGGAGCTGCCAAACAAGAAAGGAATGTGGAGTATGCGGCAGGACAGTGAGCGCCAGCAGCCCGTGTGTATCATTAACCAGCAACAGCCAGGGGCCCCGCGCCTCAGTGTCCCCCTGACAACGTGAGGGTCCAGTGCTCAGAGGCCACATGACACCAGGGGGCTCCTATACTTACCCCCCATGTGAGGGGGGATCAACTGCTCATGTCTGACCTGTGGATGGGACAGAAGCAGCCGATTGCCGACCCCTATGAGGCCACACGGGGCGGCTCGCTGCCAGTCACCTACCGACCGGAAAAAAGGAGCGCCAGGAAAAACAATTGTCACTGGCCCCGGACCCCTGAGGGCCCTACTAACCCAACGGCTACTTACCCCCGACACCTGAGGGCTACACTGAGCTAGCCATGATATATATACCGGACCCCTGAGGGCCATACTAACCCAACGGCTACTTACCCCCGACACCTGAGGGCTACACTGACCTAGCCATGATATATATACCGGGCCCCTGAGGGCCATACTAACCCAACGGCTACTTACCCCCGACACCTGAGGGCTACACTGACCTAGCCATGATATATATACCGGACCCCTGAGGGCCATACTAACCCAACGGCTACTTACCCCCGACACCTGAGGGCTACACTGACCTAGCCATGATATATATACCGGGCCCCTGAGGGCCATACTAACCCAACGGCTACTTACCCCCGACACCTGAGGGCTACACTGACCTAGCCATGATATATATACCGGGCCCCTGAGGGCCATACTAACCCAACGGCTACTTACCCCCGACACCTGAGGGCTACACTGACCTAGCCATGATATATATACCGGGCCCCTGAGGGATACACTGACCCAGCCATGATATATATACCGGGCCCCTGAGGGATACACTGACCCAGCCATGATAAACCTTGGGGCCCCTGAGGGATACACTGGCCCAGCCATGATAAACCTTGGGCCCCTGAGGGATACACTGACCCAGCCATGATAAACCTTGGGCCCCTGAGGGATACACTGACCCAGCCATGATAAACCTTGGGCCCCTGAGGGATACACTGACCCAGCCATGATAAACCTTGGGCCCCTGAGGGATACACTGACCCAGCCATGATAAACCTTGGGCCCCTGAGGGCTGCACTGACCCAGCCATGATAAACCTTGGGCCCCTGAGGGCTGCACTGACCCAGCCATGATAAACCTTGGGCCCCTGAGGGCTGCACTGACCCAGCCATGATAAACCTTGGGCCCCTGAGGGCTGCACTGACCCAGCCATGATAAACCTTGGGCCCCTGAGGGCTGCACTGACCCAGCCATGATAAACCTTGGGCCCCTGAGGGCTGCACTGACCCAGCCATGATAAACCTTGGGCCCCTGAGGGCTGCACTGACCCAGCCATGATAAACCTTGGGCCCCTGAGGGCTGCACTGACCCAGCCATGATAAACCTTGGGCCCCTGAGGGCTGCACTGACCCAGACATGATAAACCTTGGGCCCCTGAGGGCTGCACTGACCCAGCCATGATAAACCTTGGGCCCCTGAGGGCTGCACTGACCCAGACATGATAAACCTTGGGCCCCTGAGGGCTGCACTGACCCAGACATGATAAACCTTGGGCCCCTGAGGGCTGCACTGACCCAGCCATGCTTGTTTGTGAGCGGCTCCTCAGTATACCGGCCCCTCCCCCACGGAGCGCCCCCTTACCTGGGCTGGTGCCCCCCACGGGTTCAGCGGCTGCAGCTGCCATGTCAGTCATGGAAGTCCAAGGTCAGGTGAAGGCAGGGGCCCATAAACAGAACAGTCCACAGGTCGGGGCCCTACAAGCAGCCGATGTAACAAGGGGCCCCTGGACCACACCGAGAGCTCCAGTCACACTTATACACCAGGGGCCCCTCCAATGTCCTCAGCACAAGAAGTGCCGGGGCCCATCAGCAGTACAGGGGAGACCTGGGGAGCAGCAGTAGAACTCTGGTGGCCCCCGTCCAGTGCAAGGGGCCCTGCTGGGGTTCCTTTAGGCCTCGGTCCGGAGTTGATTCCCGACGCCCTGTAAATCGGGGCTCTCTGAGGGCTCCGCTGCTGCCGCCGACGTACGGAAGCCGGAAGGGCCGGTTATTCCGGGAGCGCCAGGTATATGTAACGAACAATTCACTCGGTCGGCGGTAACTCGCTGCAGCGCATGCGCAAATCACGTTCTCTAAGAGGCGGGGCAACAGTGACGCACGCCGTGCCCTGAGAGACCGCACCTCCCCGTGACGTGCGAGGCGTCCACACTGTGACCCGGAAGTGACGCTCCGGACTGGCGCCAGCTACGTCAGCGACTGATTGACGTGGAAGGGGCGGGACTACGAACTGCTCGGCCCCGCCTTTCTGTTATGGAGATGTGGTTGTAACCCTTAGCAACCGGGCAGCGCCAGGAGGAGGCGGTACGAGGGCGGCACCAACCCTGTAGATGGCGTCCGTACAGCGCCCCCTGCGGATGGCGTCCGTACTGCTCCCCCTGCGGATGGTGTCCGTACTGCGCCCCCTGCGGATGGCGTCCGTACTGCTCCCCCTGCGGATGGCGTCCGTACTGCTCCCCCTGCGGATGGCGTCCGTA
The DNA here is from genome assembly GCF_905171765.1 of Bufo bufo. Taxonomy (NCBI): domain Eukaryota; kingdom Metazoa; phylum Chordata; class Amphibia; order Anura; family Bufonidae; genus Bufo; species Bufo bufo. Next base: position 101,914,200 of record NC_053399.1, read on the forward strand.
CAGCGCCCCCTGCGGATGGTGTCCGTACTGCTCCCCCTGCGGATGGCGTCCGTACTGCGCCCCCTGCGGATGGCGTCCGTACTGCGCCCCCTAAAGATGGTGTCTGTACTGCGTCCCCTGCGGATGGTGTCCGTACTGCGCCCCCTGCGGATGGTGTCCGTACTGCGCCCCCTGCGGATGGTGTCCGTACTGCGCCCCCTGCGGATGGTGTCCGTACTGCTCCCCCTGCGGATGGCGTCCATACAGCGCCCCCTGCGGATGGTGTCCGTACTGCGCCCCCTGCGGATGGCGTCCGTACTGCGCCCCCTAAAGATGGTGTGCGGATGGCGTCCGTACTGCTCCCCCTGCGGATGGTGTCCGTACAGCGCCCCCTGCGGATGGTGTCCGTACTGCTCCCCCTGCGGATGGCGTCCGTACTGCTCCCCCTGCGGGTGGCGTCCGTACTGCTCCCCCTGCTGATGGTGTCCGTACTGCGCCCCCCTGCGGAAGGCGTCCGTACTGCGCCCCCCTGCGGATGGTGTCCGTACTGCGCCCCCCTGCGGATGGTGTCCGTACTGCTCCCCCTGCGGATGGCGTCCGTACTGCGCCCCCTGCGGATGGCGTCCGTACAGCGCCCCCTGCGGATGGTGTCCGTACCGCGCTCCCTGCGGATGGCGTCCGTACAGCTCCCCCTGCGGATGGCGTCCGTACTGCGCCCCCTAAAGATGGTGTCCGTACTGCGCCCCCTGCAGATGGTGTCCGTACTGCGCCCCCTGCGGATGGGGTCCGTACTGCGCCCCCTGCGGATGGCGTCCATACTGCGTCCCCTAAAGATGGTGTCCGTACTGCGCCCCCTGCGGATGGCGTCCATACTGCGCCCCCTAAAGATGGTGTCCGTACTGCGCCCCCCTGCGGATGGCGTCCGTACTGCGCCCCCTGCGGATGGCGTCCGTACTGCGCCCCCTAAAGATGGTGTCCGTACAGCGCCCCCCTGCGGATGGCGTCCATACTGCGCCCCCTAAAGATGGTGTCCGTGCTGCGCCCCCTGCGGATGGCGTCCATACTGCGCCCCCTAAAGATGGCGTCCGTACTGCGCCCCCTGCGGATGGCGTCCGTACTGCTCCCCCTGCGGATGGCGTCCGTACTGCGCCCCCTGCGGATGGTGTCCGTACTGCGCCCCCTGCGGATGGTGTCCGTACTGCGCCCCCTGCGGATGGCGTCCGTACTGCTCCCCCTGCGGATGGCGTCCATACTGCGCCCCCTAAAGATGGCGTCCGTACTGCGCCCCCTGCGGATGGCGTCCGTACAGCTCCCCCTGCGGATGGCGTCCGTACTGCGCCCCCTGCGGATGGCGTCCGTACTGCGCCCCCTAAAGATGGTGTCCGTGCTGCGCCCCCTGCGGATGGCGTCCGTACTGCGCCCCCTAAAGATGGTGTCCGTACTGCGCCCCCTAAAGATGGCGTCCGTACTGCTCCCCCTGCGGATGGCGTCCCTACTGCGCCCCCTGCGGATGGCGTCCATACTGCGCCCCCTAAAGATGGTGTCCGTGCTGCGCCCCCTAAAGATGGTGTCAGTACTGCGCCCCCTGCGGATGGCGTCCGTACTGCTCCCCCTGCGGATGGCGTCCGTACTGCTCCCTCTGCGGATGGCGTCCGTACTGCGTCCCCTGCGGATGGCGTCCGTACTGCTCCCCCTGCGGATGGCGTCCGTACTGCGCCCCCTGCGGATGGCGTCCGTACTGCTCCCTCTGCGGATGGCGTCCGTACTGCGCCCCCTGCGGATGGCGTCCGTACTGCGCCCCCTGCGGATGGCGTCCGTACTGCGCCCCCTAAAGATGGCGTCCGTACAGCGCCCCCTCCGGATGGCGTCCGTACTGCGCCCCCTGCGGATGGCGTCCGTACAGCTCCCCCTGCGGATGGCGTCCGTACTGCGCCCCCTGCGGATGGTGTCCGTACTGCGCCCCCTGCGGATGGCGTCCATACTGCGCCCCCTGCGGAAGGCGTCCATACTGCTCCCCCTGCGGATGGCGTCCATACTGCGCCCCCTAAAGATGGTGTCCGTGCTGCGCCCCCTGCGGATGGCGTCCATACTGCTCCCCCTGCGGATGGCGTCCGTACTGCTCCCCCTGCGGATGGCGTCCATACTGCGCCCCCTAAAGATGGCGTCCGTACTGCGCCCCCTGCGGATGGCGTCCGTACAGCTCCCCCTGCGGATGGCGTCCGTACTGCGCCCCCTGCGGATGGTGTCCGTACTGCTCCCCCTGCGGATGGCGTCCGTACTGCTCCCCCTGCGGATGGCGTCCCTACTGCGCCCCCTGCGGATGGCGTTGCGGATGGCGTCCATACTGCGCCCCCTAAAGATGGTCCGTGCTGCGCCCCCTGCGGATGGCGTCCATACTGCGCCCCCTAAAGATGGTGTCAGTACTGCTCCCCCTGCGGATGGCGTCCATACTGCTCCCCCTGCGGATGGCGTCCGTACTGCTCCCTCTGCGGATGGCGTCCGTACTGCGTCCCCTGCGGATGGCGTCCGTACTGCGCCCCCTGCGGATGGCGTCCGTACTGCGCCCCCTGCGGATGGCGTCCGTACTGCGCCCCCTGCGGATGGCGTCCGTACTGCTCCCCCTGCGGATGGCGTCCGTACTGCGCCCCCTGCGGATGGCGTCCCTACGGCGCCCCCTAAAGATGGTGTCCGTACCGCTCCCCCTGCGGATGGCGTCCGTACTGCGCCCCCTGCGGATGGCGTCCCTACTGCGCCCCCTAAAGATGGTGTCTGTACTGCGTCCCCTGCGGATGGCGTCCGTACAGCTCCCCCTGCGGATGGCGTCCGTACTGCGCCCCCTGCGGATGGTGTCCGTACTGCTCCCCCTGCGGATGGCGTCCGTACTGCTCCCCCTGCGGATGGCGTCCCTACTGCGCCCCCTGCGGATGGCGTTGCGGATGGCGTCCATACTGCGCCCCCTAAAGATGGTGTCCGTGCTGCGCCCCCTGCGGATGGCGTCCATACTGCGCCCCCTAAAGATGGTGTCAGTACTGCTCCCCCTGCGGATGGCGTCCGTACTGCTCCCTCTGCGGATGGCGTCCGTACTGCGTCCCCTGCGGATGGCGTCCGTACTGCTCCCCCTGCGGATGGCGTCCGTACTGCGCCCCCTGCGGATGGCGTCCGTACTGCGCCCCCTGCGGATGGCGTCCGTACTGCTCCCCCTGCGGATGGCGTCCGTACTGCGCCCCCTGCGGATGGCGTCCCTACGGCGCCCCCTAAAGATGGTGTCCGTACCGCTCCCCCTGCGGATGGCGTCCGTACTGCGCCCCCTGCGGATGGCGTCCCTACTGCGCCCCCTAAAGATGGTGTCTGTACTGCGTCCCCTGCGGATGGCGTCCGTACCGCTCCCCCTGCGGATGGCGTCCGTACTGCGCCCCCTAAAGATGGTGTCTGTACTGCGTCCCCTGCGGATGGTGTCCGTACTGCGCCCCCTGCGGATGGTGTCCGTACTGCGCCCCCTGCGAATGGTGTCCGTACTGCGCCCCCTGCGGGTGGTGTCCGTACTGCGCCCCCTGCGGATGGCGTCCGTACTGCTCCCCCTGCGGATGGCGTCCCTACTGCGCCCCCTGCGGATGGCGTTGCGGATGGCGTCCATACTGCGCCCCCTAAAGATGGTGTCCGTGCTGCGCCCCCTGCGCATGGCGTCCATACTGCGCCCCCTAAAGATGGTGTCCGTACTGCTCCCCCTGCGGATGGCGTCCGTACTGCTCCCTCTGCGGATGGCGTCCGTACTGCGTCCCCTGCGGATGGCGTCCGTACTGCTCCCCCTGCGGATGGCGTCCGTACTGCGCCCCCTGCGGATGGCGTCCGTACTGCTCCCTCTGCGGATGGCGTCCGTACTGCGCCCCCTGCGGATGGCGTCCGTACTGCTCCCCCTGCGGATGGCGTCCGTACTGCGCCCCCTGCGGATGGCGTCCGTACTGCGTCCCCTGCGGATGGCGTCCGTACTGCGTCCCCTGCGGATGGCGTCCGTACTGCGCCCCCTGCGGATGGCGTCCCTACGGCGCCCCCTAAAGATGGTGTCCGTACCGCTCCCCCTGCGGATGGCGTCCGTACTGCGCCCCCTGCGGATGGCGTCCCTACTGCGCCCCCTAAAGATGGTGTCTGTACTGCGTCCCCTGCGGATGGCGTCCGTACCGCTCCCCCTGCGGATGGCGTCCGTACTGCGCCCCCTAAAGATGGTGTCTGTACTGCGCCCCCTAAAGATGGTGTCTGTACTGCGTCCCCTGCGGATGGTGTCCGTACTGCGCCCCCTGCGGATGGTGTCCGTACTGCGCCCCCTGCGGATGGTGTCCGTACTGCGCCCCCTGCGAATGGTGTCCGTACTGCGCCCCCTGCGGGTGGTGTCCGTACTGCGCCCCCTAAAGATGGTGTCCCGTACTGCGCCCCCTAAAGATGGTGTCCCGTACTGCGCCCCCTAAAGATGGTGTCCGTACCGCACCCCCTAAAGATGGTGTCCGTACTGCTCCCCCTGCGGATGGCGTCCGTACTGCGCCCCCTAAAGATGGTGTCCGTACTGCTCCCCCCTAAAGATGGTGTCCGTACCGCGCCCCCTGCGGATGGTGTCCGTACTGCGCCCCCTGCGGATGGTGTCTCGTACTGCGCCCCCTAAAGATGGTGTCCGTACTGCGCCCCCTAAAGATGGTGTCCGTACCGCGCCCCCTAAAGATGGTGTCCGTACTGCGCCCCCTAAAGATGGTGTCCGTACTGCGCCCCCTAAAGATGGAGTCCGTACTGCTCCCCCTGCGGATGGCGTCCGTACTGCTCCCCCTGCGGATGGCGTCCGTACTGCTCGCCCTGCGGATGGTGTCCGTACTGCGCCCCCTGCAGATGGTGTCCGTACTGCGCCCCCTGCAGATGGTGTCCGTACTGCGCCCCCTGCAGATGGTGTCCGTACTGCGCCCCCTGCAGATGGTGTCCGTACTGCGCCCCCTGCAGATGGTGTCCGTACTGCGCCCCCTGCAGATGGTGTCCCGTACTGCGCCCCCTGCAGATGGTGTCCCGTACTGCGCCCCCTGCAGATGGTGTCCGTACTGCGCCCCCTGCAGATGGTGTCCGTACTGCGCCCCCTGCAGATGGTGTCCCGTACTGCGCCCCCTGCAGATGGTGTCCCGTACTGCGCCCCCTGCAGATGGTGTTCCGACCTGGAGGCCAGGGTGTTGGAGGCACAGGAGGATGCTCCGGACTCTTGTCCTCCGGGGAAGTTGTTTGTTCCCCCCGAATTACGTCACAAGGTGTTCGAGGAACATCACTGTACGGTGCTTGCTGGGCACCCTGGGAGCAGATCGACTGTCGATCTCATCTCTCGCAGATTCTGGTGGCCGGGGTTGCGTAAGTGTATTGAGGACTATGTGTCAGCCTGTGGTACCTGTGCACGTGCTAAGGTGACACATACTCGGCCTTCCGGATCTCTGCTTCCATTGCCCATCCCGTCCAGACCTTGGACCCATTTGTCCATGGACTTTATCACGGATTTACCGAATTCTTCAGGAAAGACCGTGATTCTGGTGGTTGTCGATCGTTTTAGTAAAATGGCGCACTTTATTGCATTACCTAGTCTACCCAATGCTAAAACTCTTGCGCAGGTGTTTGTCGACAACATCGTGAAACTACATGGCATTCCCTCTGATGTGGTGTCCGATAGAGGGACAGATTCTGGAGAGCGTTCTGTGCTCGTCTGTGTGTACAATTGTCCTTCTCTTCGGCTTTTCATCCTCAGTCGAACGGACAGACGGAGCGCACTAATGAGAATCTGGAGACTTGAGATGTTTTGTCTCGGAGAACCAGGAGGAGTGGTCTTCATTCTTGTCGTTAGCTGAGTTTGCATATAAATAATCGTAGATAGAAGTCCACTGATAAGTCGCCGTTTTTTGGTGCATATGGGTTCCACCTGCAATTTGGCACATTTTCTGGTAATTAGACTTCTGTTATACCTGAAGAGGAACGATTATCCTCTTCTTTGTCATCTATTTGGCGGAAAATTCAAAATAATCTGAAAAAAAAAGGGCAACAAGTATAAGCGTGCGGCTGACAGGAGACGTAGGAGTGGTCCGGACCTGAGAGCGGGTGATTCTGTGTGGCTGTCCACAAGAAACATTAAGTTGAAAATACCTTTTTGGAAGTTGGGCCCAAGGTTTATTGGTCCATATAAGATCACTGCCATTGTTAACCCTGTAGCTTTTCGTCTTGAACTTCCTCAGGCTTTGAAGATTCATAAGTCGTTGTTGAAGAAAAATGACGAACCATCCAGAGGCCACACGTAGAAGGGGAGTACTGTCACGGTCTCTCCCGTGACAGGGGTCAGAAGATCTAAGAGACTGGCTGCATGTGATGTGACCTGACAGCCTCTTTAGTTTCACTTGTTTCTGTGTTGTTGCTGGGTATGACCACACCTCTGGTCTCAGGTGTAGCTTAAGTGGTCATTCCAACTCCTCTATTTAGTCTGGTCTCACCCATCTTTCTATGCAGTTGATAGCTCCTTTTAGTTGTGAAGAGCTGGTGTCTGGTTCTCCTCAAAGTTCCTGCTCGTCCGCATACTTTGGAGTTAAGCGTCTTTCCTTTATTTCTTGTTTGTTGTTTTACCCTACTTTTTGGTATTAGGCCTGAGAGAGTCTCCTGTTCCTTCAGCTGGGAAGGAACAGGTCATCTCTTGTCCTGACACTATTTCCAGGGCCTCTGTAGTGTCAGATAGGGCCCTAGGTTCCAGCGTATGAACATTCCTACCATCAAGGTCTGTTCATACTTATAGTAGTCAGGGCTCGGTTTAGGGACCCCCTTGTCCTCTCCTCCGGACCCCTCTATCCTCTCTCTGGACCACTCTATCCTCTTCCGGATCCCTCTATCCTCCCTCCTCTGGACCCCCCTGTCCACTCCTCCAGACCCCTCTGTTCCCCTCCGGACCCCCCTGTCCTCTCCTACGGACCCCTTTATCCTCCTCTAGTCCCCCTGTCCTCCCTCCTCCGGACCCCTCTGCCCCCCCCCCCCCCGACTCTCTTAAAGCTGGGTTGGCAGCCTCAGGAACTGTCTTAACCACTTGGAAATGTTCTTGCATTGGGTGATGGAGGAAGGGTGCAGAGATGGGCGCATGGTTGTCTCTTAGAGGTTTGGGATCTGCTTTACATCACTGCAGAATCACTGCTCCCCATAGGTGCACTGTATCTACCTGCCCCTCAGTCCACACACGTCTCCGGGTGGATTGTGTATGTACATCACATGTAGGAGGGTGGTGGACACCCCGGGTCTGTTACGTGTGTACGGCCTCTGCCCACTCAGGAGAGAGCGCCCCACAGTGACTCAAGAAACAACTGCAATGTTTTAAAGTTTTATCTCCAAAGTGCATTAGTTCAGTGAGTTAAATTAAAACCGCAAACGGCATAAAACACACAAAAAACAAACAAAGCGCAACCCAGTGTGGACGAGAAGAGAAGTGGTGAAACAGGGCCATCCACCATACACTGCCTTCAGGAAGGACACACTCACACAGGCACGGTCTGGGACAGGGTTTTATAGCGAAAGGTAGAAATGATTCATGAAGGAAGGAAGTATGAAGGAAGAGGAAACATGAAGAAGGGCGGAGAAGACTGAAGGAACAAGCACAAAGGAAGGAAAAGTATGAAGGAAGAGAAAGCAAGAAGAAGAAGGGCAGAGAAGACTGAAAGAACAAGCAAAAAGGAAGGAAAAGTATGAAGGAAGAGGAAGCATGAAGAAGAAGGGTGGAGAAGACTGAAAGAACAAGCAAAAGGGAAGGAAAAGTATGAAGGAAGAGGAAGCATGAAACGTGGAGAAAACAGGTATAGAAGATAGGAGAAGCCACACATGAAGGGAAAGCATTAAAGCAGTTGTCCGCTTCTATTGATGACCTATCCTCAGGATAGGTCATTGATCTCAGATCAGCGGGGGTCTGACTCCCGGCACCCTCGCCGATCAGCTGTGTGAAGAGACCGCAGTGCTCATACGAGCGCTGCCTTCTCTGCTCAGTTTACCTGCTCACTGCAGCTATTGCGGTGGTGATCGGTGTAATACTACAGAGCCGGTCCACGGAAGTGAATAGCGGGGGTGCCACCAATCTGATATCGTCCTATCCTGAGGATAGGTCATCAATAGTAAAAAGCAGACAACCCCTTTAAGGATGGAGAATCATATGAAGGGGAATCATGATGGCAGAAGTATGAAGAAGCAGGAAGGACAGAGATGGAAAAGGAAGGATGGAGCTGCATGAAGGCCAAAGAGGCCAGATGGAAAATAATGAAGGTAAGGAGGATGATGATGCATGAAGGATTGAGAATTACAAAGGAAGGACAAAAAATGAGGGAAGAAGAAAGGAGAAGTAGGAAGGAAAGGAGAAAAAGAATGGAAGAAGCATCATGAATGAAGGTTGGAGAAGCAGAAAGGGTGGAGAATCAGGATGATGGATGGAGGAAGAAGTAGGAAGAGAGAAGCACGAAGGGGAGAGAGGAAAGCTTAAAGGGTAAACATGAAAGACAGAGAAGCCTGAAGAAGGGGAAGCACAAAGGATGGGACAGCTGGAAGGAAAGGGACTCACAAGAACAAAGGAGAAGGAAATAGAAGTATGGAGGAAATGGAGGAAATGCATGAAGGAAGGAAGGGGAAGTATGACATTTTCAGAGTTTTAGATTTACTTCTGACTTTGGCTAAGAACATATGCCCCAGGTCCTGTGTGGCTCCGTTCCTATCGCCAGTGTTTCAGCACAGCTGTGCCCATCAATAACCCCTTATCATCCACTTCACAGGGGTTCTGTTTTGCTTCCACTGCATCTACATAGGCTTAAGATATTGGGGTTACCTCAGGTCCGTGTCTTATCAGCTGGCCCAACACTACAGGTGGCCATTTTCTTTAGCCTTGTAATTTGCGGCTGGTCTGTTAAGACTGTGGCTGCGGAGGACTCTGACTCCTGCCTTGTCTATGGGCAGTGAAACCCTCGACAGACTCATGACCACAAAAACAAGATAGAAACCAATCACATTTGAGCTTTTAACTTCCAGCCATGATGTGACTGGAGATGGCTTACTGACCCTCTCCACTCTCTGCTGGTCTCACAATAGATTACTGTAAGAAGTGGCATTATCCTACAACTACTTCCCATTTTCTTAGCACAAAGAGGATGGAAGGAAAAACAGGATAAAAACACAGCAACGTGAAAAGAAGATGGAAAACCAGAAGGAACAACCGTAAGGTGGGACGGACTGCCGATTCCAGGGGGAGCAGGATAAGGGATGCAACCAACAAAGTCCAGTGACCTCAAACAACGCAAACTATAGGAGTGTGTGACCGAAACAGCAACACAACATCTTCCTGACTGTGAAGATCATCAGTGTGAGGCTAGGGCTACACGGCGACATATGCGACTGTCGCATCGCGGTGTTCCCATGTCGAAGACTATCATTATAAAAATTGTCGCACGACACATGTCGTCATGAAGCCCTAGCCTTACTGGTGAAGTGACGTGCAGCTATGGTGCAATATCTAGTATTTCCTGGGGTCATCATGCTGGTAGTCCTGCAGTCTTCTCTCTTCTTCAGGTCTGTAGCGGAAGTTGCCATGTTTATCCTTGCCTTCTTTACGTTTGTGGTGGTCTTTATCATACTTGTGATGGTAGTCCTTATCATCTTCATGTTTATGGTGGTCTTTGTCATACTTGTGGTTGTAGTCCCTGTCATCTTCATGTTTATGGTGGTCTTTGTCATACTTGTGGTGGTAGTCCCTGTCATCTTCATGTTTATGGTGGTCTTTGTCATACTTGTGGTTGTAGTCCCTGTCATCTTTATGTTTATGGTGGTCTTTGTCATACTTGTGGTTGTAGTCCCTGTCATCTTTATGTTTATGGTGGTCTTTGTCATACTTGTGGTGGTACTCCCTGTCATCTTCATGTTTATGGTGGTTTTTGTCATACTTGTGGTGGTAGTCCCTGTCATCTTCATGTTTATGGTGGTCTTTGTCATACTTGTGGTGGTAGTCCCTGTCCTCTTCATGTTTATGGTGGTCTTGGTCATACTTGTGGTAGTCCCCATCACTGTCCTTAGATCGTTCATGCAATTGATGGTAATTTCCATGTTTGTCCTTGCCATGCTTTTGGTGGTAGTTCCCATGCCTGTCATGAACATCATGTTGGTGGGGATGGTAGTCTCCAGGTCTGCCCTCGTTTTCTTTATGCTTGTGGTTATAAGCCTTTGATAGGTAACGTTGAGTGGGTCCGTGATCATTTTTATGGAAGGTGTCAGTCTGTCTATGTTGCTGGTTACCATCTCTCCATGATTTGTGATCAGTAGAGTGGTCATCATGGCTCTTGTGAAGTGACTGATAATGGTCATTGTGTGCGTCCTTCTCCTGTTTCTTAGGACTATCTTCGTCTTCCTTGTACTTTTCAGGGCTCTTATGTTTAAGCTTGAGGGATCCTTTTCCAAACCTCTCATCGGGCACTTTCTGCTCCTTGTTTGTGTTTTGATGTCTGTGGTTTTGTGGGTCGTACTTCTGTTTGTCATGGTTCTGCATCTGCCAGGCTCCATTTTCTTTATATTGTATATTGTGAAAGTGTTGACCATCGTGGTGCTGTCCTCCTGCTTCTCTGCCAGGCTTGGTGTGAGGGTATCTAGGCTTCTTCTCAGAATGGTGGCCATGATGATGGAATGAGCCATCATTTTTGTCATGTTTGTTGTGTTTAGGTGATTGATGATGGGTTTTGGGATGGTCTTTATTGTGATATTTGTGGTCAGATTCTTCTTCATGCTGAGAGTTTGGAGACCAGACTTTATCATTTTCATGTGCCTTGTGTTTTTTTATGGGTTTGAAGCCATGAGAGTCTACATGAAGGTCAGTGGTGAAGGGCTTGTTGTCATTGGATTGGTTGATGCTCTGGTCATACGTCTTCTCCAGTTGTCCATATTGCTTGTGGCACTTGCTGGTTTTCTGCTGCTCGTCCTTTGCACATCTACAAGAGGAATTAAGACCTAGAAGACGTTATTAGAGGAAGTGCTAGTAATAGGTCACACAAAGCAATTAATAATGGCATATTCCACAAATATGGCTGGCAGAGGGAAACGTGACAGAGCACACATGGCTGAAGACCCAATGAATGTGGATGGGTCAAATGGACAAAGTGTGTGGACAGGACAATTAATGAGCCATGTACATACAGAAGAGGGTGCAGCAGATATTAAAGGCAGAGAATTCTATACCAAAAATGGAGCTCAGACAAAGTTGGAGAATTACTTTAGGGACCATTTTGCCCAGATAAATGTAAGACATGGACTTAATATTTCCAATTTAGTCATTTCTTGCATAGAACTCGGCAACAACTACTGGGGCCACCAGTGAACCCGAGAGGTTCTAGAATCTAGACTTCTGAAAAAACAGCCAGCCAAGAAACTGACAGAGAGGACCATGGGCACCATGTTTTCTGTTTGGGCAGTAACGGACTCACCTTTTCTTGGGGACGCCTTCTCCAAAGAAGTTGGTATACACGTATCTCTCAAAGTCGTCCACAATGTCATCATTTCCCATCTCTTTTCTGGCCAGATCTTCCAGGAAATCTTCCACATCATCCACAAAATCCTTAAAGCGGATCTTGTGGTGAGAGAAGAGAGGCCCCTCGAAGAAGCCATCAAGAAGAGGCGTGAGCTCGGGCAGGTGATCTGACAGCTGGGACTTGGTCAGGTAATTCAGCAGAACCTCCTCAAACTGCTTCCTCTGCACGGGTTTCAGCTCCATGTTGAACAGGTCCACACCATCCTTCCGAGCACAGTCTTCCAGGCCAGAGCATCCCTCAGGAACCCGGTACTGATGGTCTGAGAGCTTCTTCCAGAACTTGTTGTGGTCATGGTGCCGATGGTCTTTTTCCCTGTCTTCCCGTCTCTTGTGACTGTCTGTAAAGTCCTTCTGTCCCTTCCGAGGATGGAACCCAGCCTCTGCTTCTCCCTGATGATGCCGGGCTTGTTTCTCGTGGTGATCATGATGATGGTGTGCAGACTCTTTGCTCCTGTGTTCTCTGGATTTGCTCTTCCAGTTCTCCTTCTCCTCTGGGATCTCCGCTCCCGTCTTCTCCCCATGCCGATGCTTCTTGTCCTGCCAGTGTTTGTCATCATGCTTTTTGCTCCTCCGTTCTTCATGCTGTGACTCTGGATGCGTGTCTTCTGTCCATCGCTTGCCGTGCTCCTTGACATGCTTGTAATGTGATTTTCTGAAGTCTCCTCCAGGAGTAGAGATGTTTGACTTGTCCACCCTCTTCCACTCCTTATAACCATGGTCTCTCCTTTCTTCTACCACTTGCTCCTTCCTTCTCTGCGCATGCTCTACATACTTCTTCTCCCATGTTTCGGACCTTTGAGCCTCCATTGCCAGCCTGCTGCTCATCTCCGATAGCCTTTCTTGAAGTAACGTCCCGTCCTCGCCTTCGTCACTTTTCGCCACTAGATTATCGAGCTCTTGTCTGATTGAGGTCACCAACAACCGCTGTTTATCCAGTTCCTGGCGCAACATTTGAGACTCAGCCACCAGGGTCTCCTTCTGAGCCAAGAAGCCTTCTATCTGCTGCCTGAGGGCATCCAGGTCCACCTTCATCTGGGAGTTCTCCACCACCAGAGCTTCCTTCTCCACCCCACCGCTCTTCAGAACCTCCAGCTTCTCCTGCACATTCAGCAGCTCCTCCTTTGCAGAGAGGTGCGCGGTCTCTTCTTTCAGTAGGGTGTCCTTCAGTCTGATGTTCTCCTCTGCCAGTCCTGGAGTAATGTTCCTCCCGTCACTGACAGACAGCAGAGCTTCTAACTCTTCCTTCTGTGCCTATAAATGTAAACATCTGGTCACACAGAATCCTACACCGAACATCTGTCACCAACCTCCACTCATATGTATAGAACACAGACGACAGCTCTGGATGTGACCGGAGTATAAGACATGATGTAACAGCAGGTTAGTGAGGACAGCTCTGGATGTGACTGGAGTATAAGACATGATGTAACAGCAGGTTAGTGAGGACAGCTCTGGATGTGACTGGAGTATAAGACATGATGTAACAGCAGGTTAGTGAGGACAGCTCTGGATGTGACCGGAGTATAGGACATGATGTAACAGAAGGTTAGTGAGGACAGCTCTGGATGTGACCGGAGTATAGGACATGATGTAACAGCAGGTTAGTGAGGACAGCTCTGGATGTGACCGGAGTATAGGACATGATGTAACAGTGGGTGTGAGGTCTCCAGTACTCAGATTGGATGACACAGCAGTACACAGGACAGTGAAGTGATGCATTGTGGGATCTGGTGACCTGGAGCGTGGCCTGCATGTGCCGAATCTCCTGGTTTTCCTTGGCGACCCTGTCCAGGAGGCCGCTCATGAGCTGCAGGCTGCTGGGGTCCCCGGTGAATTGGTCTGCGTGCTGCTCAATCCAGTCCTGGCCAGAGACAAGGGGTTAAACCAGTCAGACAAGGGCTGCACGTGCCACTGGGGCCAACTAAAAGTATGTACCCCCCAAACCACAGCACACGGGGTCCACAGAGTCCATGTTCCCCCCAAACCACAGCACACGGGGTCCACAGAGTCCAGGATCCCCCCAAACCACAGCACACGGGGTCCACAGAGTCCAGGATCCCCCCAAACCACAGCATACGGGGTCCACAGAGTCCATGATCCCCCCAAACCACAGCACACGGGGTCCACAGAGTCCATGATCCCCCCAAACCACAGCACACGGGGTCCACAGAGTCCAGGATCCCCCCAACCACAGCATACGGGGTCCACAGAGTCCATGATCCCCCCAAACCACAGCACACGGGGTCCACAGAGTCCAGGATCCCCCCAACCACAGCATACGGGGTCCACAGAGTCCATGATCCCCCCAAACCACAGCACACGGGGTCCACAGAGTCCAGGATCCCCCCCAACCACAGGATACGGGGTCCACAGAGTCCATGATCCCCCCAAACCACAGCATAAGGGTTCCCACAGAGTTTACTCACCTGAATGTCGGCAATGACCTGTGGCGGCCGCTCGTCTCCTCCTGTCACACTGCGAGACACGACATTCTGAGGAGGATCTGGAGGGGGGGAGGAGAGACTGGGATGAGACATGGAGGAGGCCGCACTCGCTGCGCGCGGAGGAGGCCGCACTCACCATCATCAGAGCTGAAGCTGCCGCCTGCGGAGAGAGTGGAGACCGTTAGCTGCTGGTATGGTGGGGGGCAGATATACAGCTACATAACGGCCAGCAGGAGGCGCTCCCCTCACCTGAGAAAACCAGGACACCGACACACAGGAGGCCGACGGCTGCAATCACCAGGACATTGAGGTTCAGTGAGGATCCACCATCCAGGTCCTGCTCTACGGCTTCTCTGACACTCGGGCCGACGCTGGCAGGAGGGGGGCCTCTGCCCACGCGCTTCCTGAGACCCTCCACGTCATCATCACTGCTGGAGCAGCTGACTTCCTCCAAGTCGCCCCCTGTGCAGGCAGAAGAATGGGGGCATGAGATAAGAAAGGAGCAGTAGTGTCAGGAGGAGGCTGCACAAGCCAGCAGAGCACGGATGGCACGCAGCACCTGCTCCAGCACGCGGACCCCCGCTCCTCAGGACGCCCACTGACAGGGGCTCTGGGATGAGCTGCACTAGTCTCTGAAAACAACGCGCTTCAAGACAAGAAAAAGATAGAGGGGCGGAGTTAGAGGCGGAGACATTCTAACGAGAGGCGTCCTTATCCACACACTGCTCACCTATTATGCCTGGACCTCTCGGGTCCTCCGTGTTTGAGGGTGGCCCCTGCTCCTCATCCAGCTTCTCGGGCTCCTCAGGCTTCACATGGAGTGTGGGGCCCTCAGCAATTTCCTGGAAGACAGAGTCACCTCATATTATACAGAATGACAGGCAACATGGCCGCCAAGTCAGCTCCTGACGGGCAGGTCTTACCGCGCCCGGCTTCACATCTGGCGCTGTCTCCTCACTGTCAGGGGGGGGCGCCGGTTCTAAGCCTGTAATGACCAAGACACAGGTGAGATCCCCACATTGAGGTAAAACCACTGATGTGATCCCTACACGAACCCTCACCTGCGGCTCCGACCTCTTCCGCTCCACCCTGTGCCGCTCCCACCGTCTCCACCGGGAAACTCTGCGCAGTAACAGATAACTATGTGAACGGGAGGAGCCAGATCAAGACCTCGAGGGGACAGTAACACTCACAGCCGGACATTATAACAGTGTCAGTGCATTATAAGAGGGGATATCAGTCACATACAGGAGGCCGGACCATACAGTCCAGGATTATATCAGCCCTGGAGCGTTATAAGAGGGGATATCAGTCACATAGAGGAGCCCGGACCCTACAGTCCAGGATTATATCAGCCCTGGAGCATTATAAGAGGGGATATCAGTCACATACAGGAGCCCGGACCATACAGTCCAGGATTATATCAGCCCTGGAGCATTATAAGAGGGGATATCAGTCACATACAGGAGCCCGGACCACACAGTCCAGGATTATATCAGCACTGGAGCGTTATAAGAGGGGATATCAGTCATATTGTTGTGCCTTTTCAGAAGTGTCAACAGTTATATCTACTTAGTCTAGTTATGATGAATAGTTTATAGTCACAAATTTTTTTATGGACTTCTGGGTTTGAGACTTTGTTCAGATGAAGTTGTGTTTTTGTAACCAATAGTCAATCGTCATTTAGACAGTTAGAAGATACACACCGCCTGTGGTAGTAGAGGCTTCATTGTATTTCTTATCCACAACGTGAGAAGTGTCAAGATGTTCCTCCGAGTCTATATTATAGTTGGTTCATGTATCAAAGTTTGTCCCTCAGCTCTGAGATAAGGCTTCCAGATGTCAGGTATGTGTAGTGTTGAAGATGTTGGGCATGTACGAGTTAACCCTTAATGGTATGATGCTTATAGCTTATACAACAGTGCCACCTAGGTATGAGCAGGTAACACTACACCAGTAGCAAAAGTGCATTCTGGGTAGTGTTATGACATCACATTCCTTATCAATGTACACGCCTATCTGACAATGATTGGAGAGTTCCAAACTAGGAAGGTGTGTTCATCTGATAAGTTTTTGGTTAAGAAACCACATACCAAAAAGAGAGGAAGGAAGAACAAAAAAGAAAGAGGAGGAGGAACAAAGAAAGAGAGCCGGGAGAAGGATCTTGATCATCAGAAAAACTCTTGAGAGCTGACCTTCTCACCTACCTTCTCGGGTAATGTATGGTTTTTATGCGTGTGAAGTATTGATAAATTGATTTGCTTGATATCTAGCCAAAATCCCCATTTTGTGTGGATATAGCGTTAAGGTGCTGCATCAATATGAGCGGTGTTCAGTTACGATGCATATAACTGAATAAAAGATCTAAAATTAAAACCACAAGAAAACTTCTCTGTTGGGAATCTTTATATTCCCTAGTTTGATATCAAGCCAATAAATTTACAAGCTTTATTGCAATACTAACAATACAATCCGAGATTGTTCATAGTTTTAGCAGAGCAAGGGCTCGTAACTGTCATTTTCTTGATTTAATTTTTATGCATAATCAGTTGATGGTATAACTCTAATAATTGAAAGCAGAATTGCATAAATTATTTTGTTGATACATTTGTGTTCTGGTGGCACCATCTAGTGGTGAATTTTGGGTACTGCATATCATTGTGTATCATTGAAATTTTCATTGATTAATTTTTGATTCTATTTTAAATTATTGTATAATAAATCATTTATATTTTTGCATAGACGCTTGTACTCTGTTCTTACTGATTGTTCAAAATAATTAGGTTCTCGATCGAACTCTTTTTGAGGTGTTTATATGTCCACCTCATGATCAATAACCATTTGAAAACAATTTTTCTTTTGATCTATTAGTTATATATATATATATATATTTATATATATTAAGCAGTTGTTTTATATCCCCGACATAAAATTGAGGTCACACCGAGATTGAGTTAAATCTTTGATTATTTGTGCAAATAGTAAAACGTTCCATACTTTTCATGGCTAGCCAGATTATTCATAGATCTGTGTATAACTTTGTTGTAGGAAAATGAGTGCAGCCGGTAGTGCAGCGAGTAGTGATGATGCAACAGGAGATAGTCCATCTAGCGCGGAGCAGTTAATCCATAACGTTGCTGAATATGTAAATTCACATTTAGATTTGGATCACGATGTGGCTGCATGGATAAGTGAGTTGCAGGCAGAAGCCAAGAGAGAATGTGCGGATGTGTGGACGCCACTTGGCACAGTCAGGAGACACCTAACTTATCTTAATGTGCCTAAAAATACCACCAGTAAAAACAAACACCTACTAAAGAGGTTGCTGTCAATTCTGTATGCATTATTAGAGGTCAGCACTCTCTCAGAGAGTAGACATGTGCATATAACAAAAATGCAAGCATATGTATCCCATATAGAAGAAAGATTATAATCTGCAAAGGCATCGATCGAGGACTTAAAATGCAAGCTCGATCACAGCCATGCTGCCCATCACAAATTAAAAAGTGAGGCAGAGGAGCTGCCCCTCCGTTATAGCAGTCTGCAGCAAACACACGAACTAAGCCAAACTGTAGCCAATGTTCAAAGTGATCTGTCTGATCACGAGGGATCTCCAGACCCTCCAGTTCTCACACCCCAAAATACAGATATGTCATCATCAAAACGCAATCCATCCGAGACCCTAAGCCACCCGAGGGTGATGGCATGATTACACAGGAGGCCTTGACCCGATTAAGTCAGGCGTTTCAAGCTGTAACTGCCTTACTAGGCGCTAGCGACGCAAAAGGCCACAGAAGTGTCCCTCCACGTCCTCCTTTAGAGAGGGATGTTAGGGTTAAGTCACCTGTGCCAAGTGGGTCTGATGGAAGTGATCGGAGTAGGAGTGATTGTGACAGTGATGTGGGGAAGCGTGTGGCCTATTCCCCACCGCGCAGGCATAAGTTTGCCCATAAGTGGGATGAGAGTTCCAGGCGACCGTCATATGCTGAGGTGGTCTCTAGAAAGAAAAATACTCCGTGTTCAGAAGGGGATCAGAGCTCCTCGAGTATCATTACATTTCTAAATGCCACTGTCCCTAAACTCTCTAAGAGAGGTTCTCCTGAAATTGCTGATCACTTAGAACTGAACCAGTCCACCATGGATTCTTTAAAATAGTTTTCTGATGCGGACAGGTTCAGATTCCTACCCTGGGCGTTTGAAAATAATTATCGCCATTACTTTATTTCCTTCAGGGACAGGGGGATCCGGGATTGGCGGGATGTTTTGCACAAGGTTAAATTAGAATTCGTCCCTTACTGGACTATTACTGATGCAAAACGTGATATCTATAAACTCACATGTAGACCCGATCAAAGTCCCCGGGAATTTCTCTCTATACTTAAAAATGCCTATGGGTTAGCGTATAGGTCCCCAAACTGGGAATCTGGGGAATTCAAACAGCTGCTTTATGATGCAATGCCCATGCAACTTAAACTTAGCCTAGCCTGAGATATTGATCTCAAAGCTCCCTTGGACAGATTGGCGACGGCTGCCACGGTACAGGTGAGAGGAGATATAAAAGGTCCCCAGAAGAAAACGTAGCAGAAGCTAAAATAAACCCCAACCTGGGATTTTACTTTCCTCGAGTCCGAAGGCAGCACATCATGGGTTAAGCTTGTCTTCATGCCACTTCTAGGACCGCCCAACTAGACAAAATAGATAATTAATTAATTAGGAGGATACTATATAGGGACATCCCCCAAACTGCATCTCTGTGTTTTTTAAAAGATAGACTCAGACAATTAGATGCAAATAACAAAAAGTTTTATTTAGGGAGGGTATCCATGTGCTGCCTTCGGACTCAAGGAAAGTAAAATCACAGGTACGAATTTTTCCTCTCCCCTTTCGTCCTACAGCAGCACATCATGGGATTTGTATAGATCACAAAGGTGTCTACATCAAGCACTGCGCTCAATACCCCGGCACCAAAGGCTGAGCTCTTAGCATTGATGTCCAGCCGGTAATGTTTCACGAAGGTCTGAGATGAGGACCAGGAGGCTGCATTGTAGATGTCTTCTACAGATACTTGCGCTTGCTCCGCCAAGGAGGTTGCAGTAGCCCTTGTAGAATGCGCCTTGATAGGAAAAGGAGAAGGCACTCCTTCTAAGTAATAGGCTTCCGTACTAGTGGCTTTAATCCATCTTACAAGCGTATCCTTGGATGGTTGTAGCCCTTTCCTTGGTCCGGCAAATAGCACAAATAGACTTTCTGCGATTCTGAACTCTTCGATTCTCTGAAGGTAGATCTCGATTGCTCTCTTGACATCCAGTGTATGTAAGAGATTTTCTTGCTCGTCACTGGGTTCCGGAAAAAAATACCGGAAGGAAAGATTCTCTGTTTACGTTAGCCGACGACGGAACTTTAGGCAGGAAGGACGGCATGGTTCGTAGCAATACTCTATCTGGAAGGAATCTTAAGCATGGGTGCTTAGAAGATAGGGCTTGCAGTTCTCCTAGCCTTTTTGCTGAAGTGATGGCGATCAGGAATAACACTTTATAAGAAAGCCATTTCAACTCCGCCCGTTGGAGGGGCTCGAAAGGGGAAACTGTCAATCTTCTAAGAATCAGCGATAGATCCCAGTCAGGCATAGGTTCTATAACCGTAGGTTCTAATCTCTTTACTGCTTTAAAAAAAATCTAAAAATAAGCGGGTGATGTAGAGATTTATTCTCAGTCATGGCGTTGATTGCCGTCATGTGTGTTCTCAAGGTATTAGGCTTGAGTCCCTTTTGAAATCCTTCTTGAAGGAATTGTAAAACAGAGGCAATATTAATGTCCACATAGTTTGTTACAGACATCCAGTCTACACATTTCTTCCAGACCTTGGTATACTTCTTTGTAGTCGAGTCTTTGCGGGAACAGAGTAACGTGTTAACGACTGACTCAGAGAGACCTTTCTCTTCTTATCTAGATCTCTCAGTCTCCAGGCTGTAAGGTGCAATCTGTTCAGGTTCTGGTGATAGAGTCCGTCCTGTAGTAATAGGTCTGGGACTAGGGGAAGCTTCCAAAATTCCCCCTTGGATAGTTGGAGTAAGAGAGGGAACCAGGATCTTCTTGGCCAGAAAGGAGCTATTATTATTGCCCGGGGCTTCTCCACCAGTATCTTCTAGAGAACTCTCAAGATGAGGGGTACTGGAGGGAAAATGTATACAAACAGGTGTTTCCAGCTGATAGAGAACGCATCCACAATTGTGGGGTTGTCGAATCTGTTAAGGGAACAGAAGTTGGTTAGTTTCTTGTTCTTCCTGGATGCCATTAAGTCCCAGGTGGGACATCCCCATTTGTCTATAATCCGCTGAAAGAGGACAGGATTTAGCTCCCAATCTGCTGGCTCGATCCTCTTCCGACTCGGCTGATCTGCTTGAATATTGTAGCAGCCTCTGATATGCATCACTTTCAAGTCTAAGAGATGCAATTCTGCCCACGCGAAGATCTGTTTGCATAATTTCAGAAGGGCACTGTTCTTTGTTCCACCCTGCTTCTTCAGATAAAAAACAGTTGAAAGATTGTCTGAGCGATCAATACCGGTCGTCCTCTTATATACGTTGCAAGCTGGTAAAGTGCTAGTAGGACAGCTTTCAGTTCCTTGAAATTCGAGGATTGTCTTTTGTCCTAGCCAGACCACTGTCCCCTCTTGTCCTGAAGATGCGCTCCCCAGCCATGGCCAGACGCGTCTGTGGTAGTTATCACAGGGGAAAGATACTGAAACATCTTCCCTTTAGTAAGGTTCTTGATCTGCAACCACCACCCGAGACTCTGAATTGTGGAGGGTCTTAGTCTCACTCTGGCTCCTAAATTGTGATGGTAATGACGCCAGCCTTGTAACATGTTCTGTTGTAGATCTCTGGTGTGAATCATTGCCCATGGGACTGCATCTGAAACTGCTGTCAGGTGGCCCAGCGTCTTCATTATTCTGCGGACTGTGGGCAGGCGTAATGATATTAGAGTTCTTGATTTTCAGAGCAGGTAGATATAGAGTCGAAGAGCACTTGTCTATTAGGAGACCTAAAAAGACCTTTGAGGTGGTAGGGATAACGTCTGATTTTCTCCAGTTCATCAGAAAGCCTAATGACTGAAGAGGTTTCACCGTCGTCCTGAGGTGCAACTTCAGCAGATCTTCGGATTGGGCTGCTAATAGCCAGTCGTCCAGGTAAGGAAAAACTTGGATGTTCTGAAGGCGGAGTTTCACTGCTACTATGACCGCGACTTTCGTTAATATTCGTGGAGCAGAGCAAAGGCCAAAGGGGAGTGCCTTGAACTGATAGTGTAGGGTCTTCCCGTCTATGATAATGGCAATCCTTAAAAATCTTCTTGACGCCTCTTTTATGGGAATGTGAAGGTAAGCATCCTTCAAGTCCAAAGATACCATGAATTGGTTTTTCTTGAGAACCGCTGTGATGGATCTTATTGTTTCCATCTTGAAATGGGTTTTCTTTATATATTGATTGAGGTATCGTAGGTCTATAATGAGTCGACTTTTCCCGTCTGTTTTGGGAACATGGAAAATTCTGGAATATACTCTGTATTCTTCTTGATGGCTTGGTACAGGCTCCAGGGCACCTTTTTCTACAAATTCTTCTAGAAGCTGGATTACTTGTGGATCTTTCTTGCTGTTTAAGAGGAATCTGTCTCTTGGAAAATGGTCGAACTTTAGAGTATAACCTTATTTTATGATCTCTAGAGCCCATCTGTCTGTAGTAATCTGCTGCCATTCTGAGTAGTAATGTGCGAGACGACCTCCTACTTTCTGACTTCTGGCGTCAAAACTCTGTCTTTGGTGGTTTTGTATCGTCAGGCTTCTTCCTTGATCTCTCTGATGCTGTTGCGTATCTATGATCAGATCTTCTTCTATTAGGGCGTCCTCTAAAGCTAGATCTTTTATAATCTTGTCCTCCATAGGGACGAAAAAATGTAGTTTTTTCTTTGCGTTTAAACTGAGGGAAGTTCAATACTTTTTCCTCGTGTTAGACTCAAGCAGTTTGTCTAACTGCGTTCCAAATAATCCTCTGGGTTAAAATGGCAGTGAGCACAGGTTATTTTTTAAAGCTGGGTCCCAGACCATAACTTCGGCCAGATAGATCTTCTGATGGAATTGGTAAGAGCCATATTTTTTGCAGTTAATCTAATAAAATTCACCGGAAAATCGGACAGGAATTCCGCTGCCAGTTTTAGGGTAGGTAGCTGTTCGAGTAGTTCTTCTCTTGAAACTCCATCTTCTATATCTCTGCTGAAATGACTTCGCCAAACCCTTAGTGCACGGGCTACTGGAACTGTCGCCATAGCGGCCTTATTCAGCGAGGCCAGGTATGTATGTAGCCTTTTCAGGAGACTATCAGCCTTCTTTTCCATCAGATCCTTGAGTAAAGAAGAGTCATCACTGGGGAAAAGGGATTTTTTAGCCAGACTGGCGACGGCGGGATCTACCCTGGCAGGAGCTTCCCAGCTAGTGGATTCAGACGGGTCAGTCTTGTATGTCGCCCTGAATCTGGATCCTAAATTTATTTTCCCCACTGGCTGTTCCCATTCCTTGCGCATGATGGTATTTAACACCGGATGACTGGGAAAAACGGAAGCTTTCTTCTTGGGAAAATAAAAAAGATTCTCTTCATCACGATCAGGTGCTTTTTCCTTCTTCGACTCCATAATAATTTTTAACTTCCTTAATAAATGATTAGCATCATTTTTATTGAACAGAAAATGATCTTCTAAAATGGGAACCTCGGATTCTGAATCTGAAGACACCTCTCCCTCGGAAACGCACGGATTGCTCAGAGAAGGACGGAGATGAAAAATGCCTCTTTTTTGCGCTCTTCTTTTTGGACTGGGACAAAAAGGATTTGAAGAGAGCCATCAATCTTCTTGTTTCTGAATCCGAAATTTCCTCAGCCGCAGTTTTCACATATATTAGAGGAGCAATTTTCTGATAAGGGCTGAATACATGAAATACAATGGGACTGCTTAGTTTTCCGTTTTTTTGGCGGACTTTGATTTAGACCTAGTAAGAGAGGACCTATGGGAATCCTCCTTGCAGCGTGCACACAATTCTTCTAACAAATCATCCGGAAGGGGTTGTTCGCAGGAGAGACAAAACCTATGTCTGCTCTTACGGGCTCTTTTGCCCCCTTTGCTGGATGAACTTGACATCTGCAGGGGAAATAATCACAAATGAAAATCTGAAAATCTTTACTCCCGTTCCTCATGAAAGCCCAGAGAGCGGATAGGCAGTGGAGCCAGGAACCATACATGGCAATCACCACTCCTGGGCACTAGACCTCGAATCAACAAGGTACAAATGGCCGACAAATAATAGGTGGGCTTCGTCCTCATGGATGAGGACACCAAAAAAATAAAAACACGGAGATGCAGATTAGGGGATGTCCCTATATAGTATCCTCCTAATTAATTAATTAATTAATTATCTATTTTGTCTTGGTGGGCTGTCCTAGAAGTGGCATGAAGACAAGCTTAACCCATGATGTGCTGCCGTAGGACGAGAGGGGAAAGGTAGGACCGAAGCAAACAAAACCTCATAGCCCAAACAGGTCAGAGGGGGATAACTCCGGTGCTGGGAGGTCTAACTACCGTCCCCAATATTACAATAGGGGTCCCCAGGAATACAGGCGCTGGAACAACAGGCCCAGACAACAGAAGGAAGGTAGGGCTCTACTTTACCTAGAAGCCGGTCTCCCACTTCTAATAAGGGCACACCACAAGTCCAAGCTGTGCACAAATCAAAAGATCGGTTTGATCAGTTGGCAGATCAAGTGGCTAAATTAACTGAAATAGTTAATAAGATGTCCCAGGTGTCCAAGGAGAAACAACCTGAACCTTTTTTAGGGGTGACTGCAGGTCCCAGCTCAGCCCTATAAAGCAGGGAGGGCAGGGTCAGAGACCAGGCCAACGCAAGGTTACCGAGCTGGTTGTAGAAGAATCTAACGTGATTCCTAATCCTACTTTGCCTTGCAGCGTTCAAGACCCTAAAATTGAGACCAAGGAAGAGATGCTAACATGTTGTCTATCTTGCACTCTAACCATGCCGATTCGGGCACTAATGTGTCTTCTCCAGTGAATGATCCCATCATCTCAGCGTCCAGTTGCGAGCTGCCATCTGTAAGCTGTGGGGTTATCCAGTTTTCCCCAAAGGTAGGGGCTGCTGCTCCTGCGTGCCACAGGAATGTACAGGGTTCACCAGAGGTCGCATCGCTGCAAAAGGATCAAGTCCTCAAAAAGCATCAGATGAGTGAACGTCCTAATTTCTTATGTGATTTATTTCAGGTTGAAGGCTGATATTTTGTTGATTCTTATCTCCAAGATGAACTTATCGGGCCGATCAGGGGTTTACTTGACACGGGATCACAAGCCACTATATTGTCATATAGTTATTTCCAACAGGTTATGAATTTGACTGCAAAGAGGCCGAAATTGAAATCGTTTGAAGGCTCTTTGATAAGTGTAGGTGGAGACGCTTTGCAGGTCACAACTTCGCCAAATGGAAGGATTACCGGATGATGAGGAGTAAAGAGATATCAAGGTTCCAGCTAAAGGCGGAAAGCTAGGATCGGTATCGTATAAACATACGAGTGTACTAACCTATTCTCATGTATTTTCCTCTGTAACTAAGTATCTCTTGACTCACTTCTGAATCGAGAACTTGCTCTGTTCAAGAAAATAAACTATGCCAAATCAAGATTTATGTTAGTGTGAACTCTTTTCTTGCAGGAATCATAAAAAGTGGAGGATGTATGTGCTTATATTTGTCATACAATATATTACAGGCACGAGATGGCATTAAGGGTTGTTGCCGTTATCTACATCGTCCTGATCTTGGGGAAGGAGCTCCATACCGAGCCGACCGCTGTACCAGGCCCTTCATCTGGTATCATGCTGCAGGATACCACAGGATTCATCTTGACGAATAAGAGGGTTCGATCCCAAAATATCTACGTCAGTTTGGATCCACGCGTCTTCGTCTTCTACGTTTCTGAGATTTTGTCTCCGGAGGTAAAGATGTGCTATCAAATGCACGTCGGTTATTCCCAAGAACGGATTACACAGATCCTGGAACAAACAAGGAAAACCTTGACCAGGGAACAGTTTTCAACAAGTCAACGGCCAAAGCGGTTCATTTCTGCCATTACAGCCGCCATAATCTTTGGCGTAGTGGGCACTGTCATTGCCACTAGTGTATCAGCTGTTAATTCCATCTCTATTAAGACATTGGGACTTGAGATCGGTTTGCTAAAAAGGAACCTGATGAGTATTCATGCAGAGATGGAAAATCTGAAGTAACATCTGTCGGACTTATATACCAATAGCAAAAGTGCATTCTGGGTTATGACATCACATTCCTTATCAATGTACACACCTATCCGACAATGATTGGAAAGTTCCAAACTAGGAAGGTGTGTTCATCTGATAAGTTTTTGGTTAAGAAACCACATACCAAAAAGAAAGGAAGGAAGAACAAAGAAAGAGGAGGAGGAACAAAGAAAGAGAGCCGGGAGAAGGATCTTGATTATCAGAAAAACTCTTGAGAGCTGACATCCCCTAGACTGCGAATCACCTACCTTCTTTGAGAGCTGACTTCCCCTAGACTCTGCCTATCACCTACCTTCTCAGGTAATGTATGATTTTATGCATGTGTAGTAGTGATAAATTGATTTGCTTGATATCTGGCCAAAATCCCCATTTTGTGTGGATATAGTGTTAAGGTGCTGCATCAATATTGGCGGTGTTCAGTTACGATGCATATAACTGAATAAAAGATCTAATATTGATACCACAAGAAAACTTCTCTGTTGGGAATCTTTATATTCCCTAGTTCGATATCAAGCCAATAAATTTATAAGCTTTATTGCAATACTAACAATACAATCCGAGATTGTTCATAGTTTTAGCAGAGCAAGGGCTCGTAACTGTCATTTTCTTGATTGAATTTCTGTGCATAATCAGATGATGGTATAACTCTCATAATTGTAAGCAGAATTGCATAAATTCTTGTGTTGATAAATTTGTATTCTGTTGGGTACTGCATATCATTGTGTATCATTGAAATTTTCATTGATTAATCTTTGATTGTATTTGAAATTATTGTATAACAAAAAGATTTATATTTTTGCATAGACGCTTGTACTCTGTTCTTACTGATTCCACAAAATAATTAGGTTTTCGATTGAACTCTTTTTGAGGTGTTTATATGTCCACCTCATGATCAATAAAGCATTTTTTTTTATATCCCCAACATACAGGTGCCCAGGCCATACAGTCCAGGATATCAGTAGTAGAGCGTTATAAGAGGGGATATCAGTCACATACAGAAGGCCGGACCATACAGTCCAGGATTATATCAGCCCTGGAGCGTTATAAGAGGGGATATCAGTCACATACAGGAGCCCGGACCATACAGTCCAGGATATCAGTAGTAGAGCGTTATAAGAGGGGATATCAGTCACATACAGAAGGCCGGACCATACAGTCCAGGATTATATCAGCCCTGGAGCGTTATAAGAGGGGATATCAGTCACATACAGGAGCCCGGACCATACAGTCCAGGATATCAGTAGTAGAGTGTTATAAGAGGGGATATCAGTCACATACAGGAGCCCGGACCATACAGTCCAGGATTATATCAGCCCTGGAGCGTTATAAGAGGGGATATCAGTCACATACAGGAGCCCGGACCATACAGTCCAGGATATCAGTAGTAGAGCGTTATAAGAGGGGATATCAGTCACATACAGAAGGCCGGACCATACAGTCCAGGATTATATCAGCCCTGGAGCGTTATAAGAGGGGATATCAGTCACATACAGGAGCCCGGACCATACAGTCCAGGATATCAGTAGTAGAGTGTTATAAGAGGGGATATCAGTCACATACAGGAGCCCGGACCATACAGTCCAGGATATCAGTAGTAGAGCGTTATAAGAGGGGATATCAGTCACATACAGAAGGCCGGACCATACAGTCCAGGATTATATCAGCCCTGGAGCGTTATAAGAGGGGATATCAGTCACATACAGAAGGCCGGATCATACAGTCCAGGATTATATCAGCCCTGGAGCGTTATAAGAGGGCATATCAGTCACATACAGAAGGCCGGATCATACAGTCCAGGATTATATCAGCCCTGGAGCGTTATAAGAGGGGATATCAGTCACACACAGGAGCCCGGACCATACCGTCCAGGATTATATCAGCCCTGAAGCGTTATAAGAGGGGATATCAGTCACATACAGGAGGTCGTGAGATCCTAGGGTCAGGATCACCACTGATATCACTAGACCATACACAGACGGTGAGCAGTAATCTTTAAGATCAGACAGTGGGGTTTCACTCTACCTTCGGGGGTCCTCTCTTACCTCTTCACTGGGGATCACCCAGTTATTCTCTGAGTCTCGGCCTTCGTGACCGTCCGACATCCTTCAGTCCTGTGGAGAACAAATGACGTGAAGCTCATTACTACCCTCATCATCTCCAGGCGGCAGAGCTCACCCTGAGACTGAGTCGCTGTGTGGCCCCGTCCACCGCGGTTCACCCCTTATTTCGCAATCACCCTCATTCACACGGAGGCCTCAGATCCATAAAGTGACAGCAGCACGAATCTCCATCCTGTCTATTTTGTTACAATGTATCAGTGCAGTTAACACGCCAACACTGGATACAACTGCAACAAACCATCAGCTGTAAGAACTGTTAGGTTTGAAGCCTCCCATTCACTAACAGCAAGCAGAAATCTTATTGATTCTAAAAGTTAACCTAACCTAATTAGAGTGAGGCAGGTAATGATGGCGGCTCTCCGGAGCTTACACCCGTGTCACGAGGCCCCATTGTCCCTTCAGTCACAGGGTTTATCAGTCACATCACTTGCAAATTTATCCAAATGAGTGGAGAGCACACGGCTGTGCAGCCGCCACCTGACACCGAGGAACACAGCAGCTGCCGAGACAGATGGGGGGGGGGGGGTCATGTCTCCCCAGTATCTCCCTATGACACCAGTATCAGACTGGGACCTCACATGGGGGTCAGGTGTAGGAGAGGGGGGGGCTCATGTCTCCCCAGTATCTCCCTATGACACCAGTATCAGACTGGGACTTCACATGGGGGTCAGGTGTAGGAGGGGGGGGGGTGCTCATGTCTCCCCAGTATCCCCCTATGACACCAGTATCAGGCTGGGACCTCACATGGGGGTCAGGTGTAGGAGGGGGGGGGGGCTCATGTCTCCCCAGTATCTCCCTATGACACCAGTATCAGACTGGGACCTCACATGGGGGTCAGGTGTAGGAGGAGGGGGGGGGGGCTCATGTCTCCCCAGTATCTCCCTATGACACCAGTATCAGACTAGGACCTCACATGGGGGTCAGGTGTAGGAGGAGGGGGGGTGCTCATGTCTCCCCAGTATCTCCCTATGACACCAGTATCAGGCTAGGACCTCACATGGGGGTCAGGTGTAGGAGGAGGGGGGGTGCTCATGTCTCCCCAGTATCTCCCTATAACACCAGTATCAGACTAGGACCTCACATGGGGGTCAGGTGTAAGAGGAGGGGGGGGGGGCTCATGTCTCCCCAGTATCTCCCTATGACACCAGTATCAGACTAGGACCTCACATGGGGGTCAGGTGTAGGAGGGGGGGGGGGGGGCTCATGTCTCCCCAGTATCCCCCTATGACACCACTATCAGACTAGGACCTCACATGGGGGTCAGGTGTAGGAGGAGGGGGGGGGCTCATGTCTCCCCAGTATCTCCCTATGACACCAGTATCAGACTAGGACCTCACATGGGGGTCAGGTGTAGGAGGAGGGGGGGGGCTCATGTCTCCCCAGTATCTCCCTATGACACCAGTATCAGACTAGGACCTCACATGGGGGTCAGGTGTAGGAGGGGGGGGGGGCTCATGTCTCCCCAGTATCTCCCTATAACACCAGTATCAGACTAGGACCTCACATGGGGGTCAGGTGTAGGAGGAAGGGGGGGGCTCATGTCTCCCCAGTATCTCCCTATGACACCAGTATCAGACTAGGACCTCACATGGGGGTCAGGTGTAGGAGGAGGGGGGGGGGCTCATGTCTCCCCAGTATCTCCCTATGACACCAGTATCAGACCAGGACCTCACATGGGGGTCAGGTGTAGGAGGAGGGGGGGGGGGGGGCTCATGTCTCCCCAGTATCTCCCTATGACACCAGTATCAGACTAGGACCTCACATGGGGGTCAGGTGTAGGAGGAGGGGGGGGGGGGCTCATGTCTCCCCAGTATCCCCCTATGACACCACTATCAGACTAGGACCTCACATGGGGGTCAGGTGTAGGAGGAGGGGGGGGGGGGGCTCATGTCTCCCCAGTATCTCCCTATGACACCAGTATCAGACTAGGACCTCACATGGGGGTCAGGTGTAGGAGGAGGGGGTGTGCTCATGTCTCCCCAGTATCTCCCTATGACACCAGTATCAGACTGGGACCTCACATGGGGGTCAGGTGTAGGAGGAGGGGGGGGCTCATGTCTCCCCAGTATCTCCCTATGACACCAGTATCAGGCTGGGACCTCACATGGGGGTCATGTGTAGGAGGAGGGGGGGGGGGGCTCATGTCTCCCCAGTATCTCCCTATAACACCAGTATCAGACTAGGACCTCACATGGGGGTCAGGTGTAAGAGGAGGGGGGGGGGGGCTCATGTCTCCCCAGTATCTCCCTATGACACCAGTATCAGACTAGGACCTCACATGGGGGTCAGGTGTAGGAGGGGGGGGGGGCTCATGTCTCCCCAGTATCCCCCTATGACACCACTATCAGACTAGGACCTCACATGGGGGTCAGGTGTAGGAGGAGGGGGGGGGGGGCTCATGTCTCCCCAGTATCTCCCTATGACACCAGTATCAGACTAGGACCTCACATGGGGGTCAGGTGTAGGAGGAGGGGGGGGGGGCTCATGTCTCCCCAGTATCTCCCTATGACACCAGTATCAGACTAGGACCTCACATGGGGGTCAGGTGTAGGAGGGGGGGGGGGCTCATGTCTCCCCAGTATCTCCCTATAACACCAGTATCAGACTAGGACCTCACATGGGGGTCAGGTGTAGGAGGAAGGGGGGGGCTCATGTCTCCCCAGTATCTCCCTATGACACCAGTATCAGACTAGGACCTCACATGGGGGTCAGGTGTAGGAGGAGGGGGGGGGGGCTCATGTCTCCCCAGTATCTCCCTATGACACCAGTATCAGACTAGGACCTCACATGGGGGTCAGGTGTAGGAGGAGGGGGGGGGGGCTCATGTCTCCCCAGTATCTCCCTATGACACCAGTATCAGACTAGGACCTCACATGGGGGTCAGGTGTAGGAGGAGGGGGGGGGGGGGGCTCATGTCTCCCCAGTATCCCCCTATGACACCACTATCAGACTAGGACCTCACATGGGGGTCAGGTGTAGGAGGAGGGGGGGGGGGCTCATGTCTCCCCAGTATCCCCCTATGACACCACTATCAGACTAGGACCTCACATGGGGGTCAGGTGTAGGAGGAGGGGGGGGCTCATGTCTCCCCAGTATCTCCCTATGACACCAGTATCAGACTAGGACCTCACATGGGGGTCAGGTGTAGGAGGAGGGGGTGTGCTCATGTCTCCCCAGTATCTCCCTATGACACCAGTATCAGACTGGGACCTCACATGGGGGTCAGGTGTAGGAGGAGGGGGGGGGCTCATGTCTCCCCAGTATCTCCCTATGACACCAGTATCAGGCTGTGACCTCACATGGGGGTCATGTGTAGGAGGAGGGGGGGGGGGGCTCATGTCTCCCCAGTATCTCCCTATGACACCAGTATCAGACTAGGACCTCACATGGGGGTCAGGTGTAGGAGGGGGGGGGGGTGCTCATGTCTCCCCAGTATCCCCCTATGACACCACTATCAGACTAGGACCTCACATGGGGGTCAGGTGTAGGAGGAGGGGGGGGGGCTCATGTCTCCCCAGTATCTCCCTATGACACCAGTATCAGGCTGGGACCTCACATGGGGGTCAGGTGTAGGAGGGGGGGGGGTGCTCATGTCTCCCCAGTATCCCCCTATGACACCAGTATCAGACTAGGACCTCACATGGGGGTCAGGTGTAGGAGGAGGGGGGGGGGGGCTCATGTCTCCCCAGTATCTCCCTATGACACCAGTATCAGACTAGGACCTCACATGGGGGTCAGGTGTAGGAGGAGGGGGGGGGTGCTCATGTCTCCCCAGTATCTCCCTATGACACCAGTATCAGACTAGGACCTCACATGGGGGTCAGGTGTAGGAGGAGGGGGGGGTGCTCATGTCTCCCCAGTATCTCCCTATGACACCAGTATCAGACTAGGACCTCACATGGGGGTCAGGTGTAGGAGGAGGGGGGGGGGGCTCATGTCTCCCCAGTATCTCCCTATGACACCAGTATCAGACTAGGACCTCACATGGGGGTCAGGTGTAGGAGGAGGGGGGGGGGCTTTTGTCTCCCCAGTATCTCCCTATGACACCAGTATCAGGCTGGGACCTCACATGGGGGTCAGGTGTAGGAGGAGGGGGGGTGCTCATGTCTCCCCAGTATCTCCCTATGACACCAGTATCAGACTAGGACCTCACATGGGGGTCAGGTGTAGGAGGAGGGGGGGGGCTCATGTCTCCCCAGTATCTCCCTATGACACCAGTATCAGACTGGGACCTCACATGGGGGTCAGGTGTAGGAGGAGGGGGGGGGGGGGCTCATGTCTCCCCAGTATCTCCCTATGACACCAGTATCAGACTAGGACCTCACATGGGGGTCAGGTGTAGGAGGGGGGGGGGGGGGGGCTCATGTCTCCCCAGTATCTCCCTATGACACCAGTATCAGACTGGGACCTCACATGGGGGTCAGGTGTAGGAGGAGGGGGGTGCTCATGTCTCCCCAGTATCTCCCTATGACACCAGTATCAGACTAGGACCTCACATGGGGGTCAGGTGTAGGAGGAGGGGGGGTGCTCATGTCTCCCCAGTATCACCCTATGACACCAGTATCAGACTGGGACCTCACATGGGGGTCAGGTGTAAAAGGAGGGGGGGGGGGGGCTCATGTCTCCCAGTATCTCCCTATGACACCAGTATCAGACTGGGACCTCACATGGGGGTCAGGTGTAGGAGGAGGGGGGGGGGGCTCATGTCTCCCCAGTATCTCCCTATGACACCAGTATCAGGCTGGGACCTCACATGGGGGTCAGGTGTAGGAGGGGGGGGGGGTGCTCATGTCTCCCAGTATCTCCCTATGACACCAGTATCAGACTAGGACCTCACATGGGGGTCAGGTGTAGGAGGAGGGGGGGGGGGCTCATGTCTCCCCAGTATCTCCCTATGACACCAGTATCAGACTAGGACCTCACATGGGGGTCAGGTGTAGGAGGAGGGGGTGTGCTCATGTCTCCCCAGTATCTCCCTATGACACCAGTATCAGACTGGGACCTCACATGGGGGTCAGGTGTAGGAGGAGGGGGGGCTCATGTCTCCCCAGTATCTCCCTATGACACCAGTATCAGGCTGGGACCTCACATGGGGGTCATGTGTAGGAGGAGGGGGGGGGGCTCATGTCTCCCCAGTATCTCCCTATGACACCAGTATCAGACTAGGACCTCACATGGGGGTCAGGTGTAGGAGGAGGTGCTCATGTCTCCCCAGTATCTCCCCATGACACCAGTATCAGACTAGGACCTCACATGGGGGTCAGGTGTAGGAGGAGGGGGGGGGTGCTCATGTCTCCCCAGTATCTCCCTATGACACCAGTATCAGACTAGGACCTCACATGGGGGTCAGGTGTAGGAGGGGGGGGGGAGGGCTCATGTCTCCCCAGTATCTCCCTATGACACCAGTATCAGACTAGGACCTCACATGGGGGTCAGGTGTAGGAGGAGGGGGGGGGGCTTATGTCTCCCCAGTATCTCCCTATGACACCAGTATCAGGCTGGGACCTCACATGGGGGTCAGGTGTAGGAGGAGGGGGGGTGCTCATGTCTCCCCAGTATCTCCCTATGACACCAGTATCAGGCTGGGACCTCACATGGGGGTCAGGTGTAGGAGGAGGTGCTCATGTCTCCCCAGTATCTCCCTATGACACCAGTATCAGACTAGGACCTCACATGGGGGTCAGGTGTAGGAGGAGGGGGGGGGGGGCTCATGTCTCCCCAGTATCTCCCTATGACACCAGTATCAGACTAGGACCTCACATGGGGGTCAGGTGTAGGAGGAGGGGGGGCTCATGTCTCCCCAGTATCTCCCTATGACACCAGTATCAGGCTGGGACCTCACATGGGGGTCAGGTGTAGGAGGAGGGGGGGGGGGCTCATGTCTCCCCAGTATCTCCCTATGACACCAGTATCAGACTAGGACTTCACATGGGGGTCAGGTGTAGGAGGAGGGGGGGGGGGGCTCATGTCTCCCCAGTTTCTCCCTATGACACCAGTATCAGGCTGGGACCTCACATGGGGGTCAGGTGTAGGAGGAGGGGGGGCTCATGTCTCCCCAGTATCTCCCTATGACACCAGTATCAGACTAGGACCTCACATGGGGGTCAGGTGTAGGAGGAGGGGGGGGGGGGCTCATGTCTCCCAAGTATTTCCCTATGACACCAGTATCAGACTGGGACCTCACATGGGGGTCAGGTGTAGGAGGAGGGGGGTGCTCATGTCTCCCCAGTATCTCCCTATGACACCAGTATCAGGCTAGGACCTCACATGGGGGTCAGGTGTAGGGGGG
Source organism: Bufo bufo (assembly GCF_905171765.1). Lineage (NCBI taxonomy): Eukaryota > Metazoa > Chordata > Amphibia > Anura > Bufonidae > Bufo > Bufo bufo. The sequence continues at coordinate 101,947,970 of NC_053399.1, forward strand.
GGGGGGGGCTCATGTCTCCCCAGTATCTCCCTATGACACCAGTATCAGACTAGGACCTCACATGGGGGTCAGGTGTAGGAGGAGGGGGGGGGTGCTCATGTCTCCCCAGTATCTCCCTATGACACCAGTATCAGGCTGGGAAGGGGAATTTGGGAAACAAGGTCAATGCTCCGATCTGCACAGCTATGGATTTAGCCGTGATACAGGACTGATCCAGATGACCTGCAAGGTTCCTGACCGCACCACCAGGCACAGGCGTCATCGTCTTGTATGGACCAGGGAGCATCTACACTGACGAGGGACCAGTGGCCTCAGTGCTGTTCACTGATGAAAGTCTATTCACGCTAAGCAGAAATGATGGCCGCCAACGATGTTGGAGACGTCACGTAGAGCGCTCTGCATCAACCACTGTGGTCACCAGACCAGCCTTTGGTGGTGGTGGTGTCACAGTGTGGGCAGGTGTGTCTAGTCCGTACAGAACTTCCCTACACTGTGTGACTGGTCCAGTGACAGCCCAGACTACCAGAAGATCATCATTACTCCAGTCAATGTGCCTCTGCAGGAACAGCACAGGCCTAATGTCATCTTCATGGAGGACAATGCGCCAGCTCATCGAGGTCCATCATTAGAGAACGGCTGCTGGAGACTGGGGGACCTCACATGGCCTGCACTTTCTCCAGATCTAAATACCATTGAAAACCTCTGAGTTGCCACGTAGAAGCTTGTAACTCTGTACCTCCGAACCTCAATGACCTGAGGGCCACCTTTCAAGAAGAGTGGGACAATAAGACAACTTGTGAACTGCAGGAGACGTCATTGTCAGGCTGGAATTGGTGCTCAAGACCACAGGACAAGTTCCTGAGACACTGACATCTTGTGGAGGTATACCCAGCACTGGGGTCGGTGAGACACTGACATCTTGTGGAGGTATACCCAGCACTGGGGTCGGTGAGACACTGACATCTTGTGGAGGTATACCCAGCACTGGGGTCGGTGAGACACTGACATCTTGTGGAGGGTTACCCAGCACTGGGGTCGGTGAGACACTGACATCTTGTGGAGGTATACCCAGCACTGGGGTCGGTGAGACACTGACATCTTGTGGAGGGTTACCCAGCACTGGGGTCGGTGAGACACTGACATCTTGTGGAGGTATACCCAGCACTGGGGTCGGTGAGACACTGACATCTTGTGGAGGTATACCCAGCACTGGGGTCGGTGAGACACTGACATCTTGTGGAGGTATACCCAGCACTGGGGTCGGTGAGACACTGACATCTTGTGGAGGTATACCCAGCACTGGGGTCGGTGAGACACTGACATCTTGTGGAGGTATACCCAGCACTGGGGTCGGTGAGACACTGACATCTTGTGGAGGGTTACCCAGCACTGGGGTCGGTGAGACACTGACATCTTGTGGAGGTATACCCAGCACTGGGGTCGGTGAGACACTGACATCTTGTGGAGGTATACCCAGCACTGGGGTCGGTGAGACACTGACATCTTGTGGAGGTATACCCAGCACTGGGGTCGGTGAGACACTGACATCTTGTGGAGGTATACCCAGCACTGGGGTCGGTGAGACACTGACATCTTGTGGAGGTATACCCAGCACTGGGGTCGGTGAGACACTGACATCTTGTGGAGGTATACCCAGCACTGGGGTCGGTGAGACACTGACATCTTGTGGAGGGTTACCCAGCACTGGGGTCGGTGAGACACTGACATCTTGTGGAGGTATACCCAGCACTGGGGTCGGTGAGACATTGACATCTTGTGGAGGTATACCCAGCACTGGGGTAGGTGAGACACTGACATCTTGTGGAGGTATACCCAGCACTGGGGTAGGTGAGACACTGACATCTTGTGGAGGTATACCCAGCACTGGGGTCGGTGAGACATTGACATCTTGTGGAGGTATACCCAGCACTGGGGTCGGTGAGACACTGACATCTTGAGGCAGTATACCCAGCACTGGGGTCGGTGAGACACTGACATCTTGTGGAGGAATACCCAGCACTGGGGAGGGTGAGACACGGACATCTTGTGGAGGAATACCCAGCACTGGGGTCGGTGAGACGCTGACATCTTGTGGAGGTATACCCAGCACTGGGGTCGGTGAGACACTGACATCTTGTGGAGGTATACCCAGCACTGGGGTCGGTGAGACACTGACATCTTGTGGAGGTATACCCAGCACTGGGGTCGGTGAGACACTGACATCTTGTGGAGGTATACCCAGCACTGTGGTCGGTGAGACACTGACATCTTGTGGAGGTATACCCAGCACTGGGGTCGGTGAGACACTGACATCTTGTGGAGGTATACCCAGCACTGGGGTCGGTGAGACACTGACATCTTGTGGAGGGTTACCCAGCACTGGGGTCGGTGAGACACTGACATCTTGTGGAGGTATACCCAGCACTGGGGTCGGTGAGACATTGACATCTTGTGGAGGTATACCCAGCACTGGGGTAGGTGAGACACTGACATCTTGTGGAGGTATACCCAGCACTGGGGTAGGTGAGACACTGACATCTTGTGGAGGTATACCCAGCACTGGGGTCGGTGAGACATTGACATCTTGTGGAGGTATACCCAGCACTGGGGTCGGTGAGACACTGACATCTTGAGGCAGTATACCCAGCACTGGGGTCGGTGAGACACTGACATCTTGTGGAGGAATACCCAGCACTGGGGAGGGTGAGACAGGGACATCTTGTGGAGGAATACCCAGCACTGGGGTCGGTGAGACGCTGACATCTTGTGGAGGTATACCCAGCACTGGGGTCGGTGAGACACTGACATCTTGTGGAGGTATACCCAGCACTGGGGTTGGTGAGACACTGACATCTTGTGGAGGTATACCCAGCACTGGGGTCGGTGAGACACTGACATCTTGTTTCTGATCGTTTGAGCAGACACATGCACATTTGTGGCCTGCTGGAGGTCATTTTGCAGGGCTCTGGCAGTGCTCCTCCTGTTCCTCCTTGCACAAAGGCGGAGATAGCGGTCCTGCTGCTGGGTTGTTGCCCTCCTACGGCCTCCTCCACGTCTCCTGATGTACTGGCCTGTCTCCTGGTAGCGCCTCCATGCCCTGGACACTACGCTGACAAACCTTCTTGCCACAGCTCGCATTGATGTGCCATCCTGGATAAGCTGCACTACCTGAGCCACTTGTGTGGGCTGTAGACTCCGTCTCATGCTACCACTAGAGTGAAAGCACCACCAGCATTCAAAAGTGACCAAAACATCAGCCAGGAAGCATAGGAACTGAGAAGTGGTCTGTGGTCACCACCTGCAGAACCACTTCTTTATTGGGGGTGTCTTGCTAATTGCCTATAATTTCCACCTGTTGTCTATCCCATTTGCACAACAGCATGTGAAATTGATTGTCACTCAGTGTTGCTTCCTAAGTGGACAGTTTGATTTCACAGAAGTGCGATTGACTTGGAGTTACATTGTGTTCTTTAAGTGTTCCCTTTATTTTTTTGAGCAGTGTGTGTGTATATATATATATATATATATATATATATATATACAGACACTCACTATCCCCCCTCTATATATATATACACACACACACACAGTATACACACACACTATATACACTTACAGATACACATATAGAAGCCTAGAATGTGTCGGCAGATAAGAACCATGTGGCCCATCTAGTCTGCCCAATATACTGAATACTATGGATTGCCCCCGGCCCTATCTTATATGAAGGATAGCCTTATGCCTATCCCATGCATGCTTAACCTCCTCCACTGTATTTGCAGCTACCACTTCTGCAGGAAGGCTATTCCATGCATCCACTACTCTCTCAGTAAAGTAATACTTCCTGATATTACTGTTAACCCTTTGCCCCTCTAATCTAACACTATGTCCTCTTGTAGCAGTTTTTCTTCTTGTAAATCTTCTCTCCTCTTTTCCCTTGTTGATTCCCTTTATGTATTTAGCAGTTTCTCTCATCTCCCCTCTGTCTCGTCTTTCTTCCAAGCTCTACATGTTAAGGTCCTTTAATCTTTCCTGGTAAGTTTTATCCTGCAATCCATGTACCAGTTTAGTAGCTCTTCTCTGAACTCTCTCCAAAGTATCAGTATCCTTCTGGAGATATGGTCTCCAGTACTGAGCACAATACTCCAGATGAGGTCTCACTAGTGCTCTGTAGAGCGGCATGAGTGCCCCCCTCTGTCTACTGGTAATGCCTCTCCCTATACACCCCAGCATTCTGCTAGCATCTCCTGCTGCTCTATGACATGGTCTGCCTACCTTTAAGTCTTCTGAAATAATGACCCCTAAATCCCTTTCCTCAGATACTGAGGTTAGGACTGTATCACTGATTGTATATTCTGCTCTTGGGTTTTTACGCCCCAGGTGCATTATCTTGCACTTATCCACATTACATTTTAGTTGCCAGATTTTTGACCATTGCTCTAGTTTTCCTAAATCCTTTTCCATTTGGTGTATCCCTCCAGGAACATCAACCCTGTTACATATCTTTGTGTCATCAGCAAAAAGACAAACCTTACCATCGAGGCCTTCTGCAATGTATATTACA